>NC_036869.1:12379836-12381200 GCF_002910315.2 Salvelinus sp. IW2-2015
ACACACACACACACACACACACACACACACACACACACACACACACACAGTCTTCCTATAGGTGCCCAGCAGCCCATGGCAGGAGATTACAGCTGTCACCTCCTCTATCTCCTCCAAGCATCTCCTCTCTTGTTGATATTCCTCATAGAGAATCTGTTTATTTTCCTCACTGTAAATCTGGTTATCAAACAGCCATTCTCTTCCCAAAAACAGGCACAAAGAAGCACAAAGCCTGAGACAACAGCGTGCGAGTCCATAGGAACTACATAGGAAAGAAAGTTTGGCTCAGAGAATGACATGTTTGTGGGCTGTTAGTTGATGCAGATGATGCCTTGCTATGCATCCTGAATGACAGGAGGATGAGACGACAGCAACAACATGGATGCCGTGTATTGTGATGACTTCTTACAGACTGAGAGGTCTGACAGAGGACAAGGAAGCCCAAGTCAACAACTAGATGTAATTTCATCATCCATTTTAAGCTCCACTAGCCTTTGTTTCCATAACACTAACCTTGAACCCAGAAGCATACGCCTCCCTAAACATCACCCCGCCCAAGGAATGTACAATAAAGCAACTTCAGCACAGAGACTCTGAATGCTTCTATATCTTATTGGCTATAAGAGTCTATGGCGACAATGCTGGGATGTCAGGGGTGCCATCAGCACTCAGAAGCAGAAGAGGAGAAGGGAGAAGCCTGATGCAGCCTGTTGCAGTGGTGTCCTTCCTTTGATCCTTTCATTGATACTCCTCTGTGTGACTGACCATGACAATCTTGGCCAAATATTGGAGGAATTCTATGAGAGTTCTATGCATTGCAATAAGGCATACACTGAGGCTGAGCTTTAACCCACCTCCAACTGGCTTGCAGGGAGGTGGCTATAAGAACACAGCTGTATCCATACAATTAGAATTGCACCTCTTCATCCTAGAAAACGGCGTGCATAATACAGGCCTCTCACTGCAAAACAAACTCTGAAGCAAACAGCACCACAGGAGCTTTTCAGGACGCATGACTTGTCTGAAAAGTAAGGTGCATGAAGGATCTGGAGCAAGCTGTCAATCATTGATCACAAATCTCCCTGGTAAGATAGTGGAGGAGGTGTGTGAAGCATGCCAAGCTGCGTGTGTGTGTGTGAGAATAGGGAGAGGTGTGGAGAGCCAGCTGCGTGTGTGTTTTGCGTGTGGTTGTGGAGTTTGGTGTGTGTGTGGCGTGGTGGTGTTGTGTGTGTGTGTTGTGTGCTGTGGATGTTTGTGGTGTGTGTTGTGTGTGGTGTTGGTGTGTGGTGTGTGGTGTGTGTTGGTGTGTGTGAGAGTGGCGTGTGCGTGTGCGGTTGCGGTGGAAGTTGTACTGCAGTCAGATT
>NC_036869.1:12381225-12384903 GCF_002910315.2 Salvelinus sp. IW2-2015
CGGTGTGGTGTGTGGGGGTGTGTGTGGTGTGTGTGTGTGTGTGGTGTGTGTGGGGTGGAGGTTGGTTGCGTGTGTGTGCGGGCCGGATGGTGGGGGGGTGGTGTGTGTGTGTGTGGGTGCGTGATTGTGTGTTGTGTGTGTGTGTGTGATTGTGTTGGTGTGTGGTGTGTGGGGGAGGGTGGGGCGGAGTAGTGCTGATGGGGTGTGGTGTGTGTGGGGGTGGGTTGGCTGGTGTGGTGGGGTGGTGAGGGGTATGTGGTGACGAAGGCGTGGGGCCGGGGGGGGGGGGGCGGGGGGGGAGAGACGGTGCTGCAGTGTAGCGTGTGTGGTAGAGCTTGTGAGTCTTGCTTGAGCGTCAGCACGTACCAGTGACCAGAGTGCTGGTTGTAAGCAGGTGTGTCGGGTCAGGAGGCTTGGCTCGTCAAGAGAGTAATCGGTCACTGAACAATACTAGCGAACGTTTCTGTGTGTACTTGAGATAGTCATCGATGTAGCTATGTATCACCGATGGATGAGGCAAATGACTACGAGAAAGGGACTGCCACGAGAGCCACAGACGAGACAGAAACACATCGCTCACATAGACTCATGCGTGTTATGATGCCTTCCATTGTGGGGGGTTGTGCGTGCCGTGCGAGTTTGTTACCTGCACACAAAATCAACAGAGAGATAGAGAACAGAG
This sequence comes from Salvelinus sp. IW2-2015, assembly GCF_002910315.2. Classification (NCBI taxonomy): domain Eukaryota; kingdom Metazoa; phylum Chordata; class Actinopteri; order Salmoniformes; family Salmonidae; genus Salvelinus; species Salvelinus sp. IW2-2015. The sequence continues at coordinate 12,381,908 of NC_036869.1, forward strand.
TGGAGCGCGAGGAGAGGGCGAGCTTGGCCTTTTACAGAGAACGTAGTAGGAGATGGGCAATGGGGAGTGGTGTTATTCAGATAGAGAGATAAGGGAGAAGGAAGGAAGGGGATTGGGGGCTTGTCTTGTGTTGTCTGGAGATAGAGAGGGAGGAGATAGAGACATGTTGACTGTGGTAGTGAGGAGAGGGAGAGAGATGACTTGTGGCTGTTACCTTTCTCTTTGGTACTTCAGGGTTTGTACGTCGCGTGTTCCTGGAGATGTTGGATGATCTTGTAGGGAGCGTGGGTCTTCCGTGTAGGTGCTGCGTTGATGTGTTGAGGGTTCCCGGCGTGACTCCGAGCATTTGTTTGGCCGCACTCAAGATGTGAAACCCTCTAAGGAGACAGAAGTTCAGCAAGGCATAGGGAAGGGCTGCGTATTGAGGTAGGTGCTGTTGCTGATGTAGGTAAAAGTAGCAAGAAAACTTGTATGGTCAATTCGAGATGGGTTGGCTCCGAACAGTGCTGGAGTTTGTGATTAGAGTGGTTAGAGAAGCAAGGGAATGTTGACATGAGATGGGACTGATTCTTCTATGTAGGGCAGGGGTGCATCCATTGTACTCTGATTCCAGATATGACAGTGGGGGAGTGAGGGCAATAGTTTGTACACTGTGCCGATTTTGTGAGGTTTTCCTAGGGAGGCTATACAAAGCATGTAGGAGGGTCTGTTCATGTGGTAGTCAGTAGGGTTACATGTAAACGTGTGAGAGAACGATCTAAACTCAAAATCCAGAAATCGAATGTATGATTAGTTTTAGAGGGTAATATAATTAGTCATATTAAGTAAATAATAATAGCAATAGAGACATGGAGGAGTGTTGATGTCACGCTAGCCCAAGCGAGTAAGGAAGTTTCTCGGCTCTGTGCGACGTTGAGCGCTGTTGTTTTCGGTTGTAGAAGCCCTCCTGTTCCCGATCTATACGCTGTATCTAGGGGTGGCGAACCTGTATTTAGATCGTTACCTGTGTATAGGATAAAGAAACCACTCTGTATGGCCGACATCGTACCTCAAGGTCGTTTAGACAGGACTGCCAAAGCGCTCTCCAGCTAATGCCGAAGACCAGAGAGCTGTGTGAGGGACTTATGGCGAGGGATGATGAGATTGTTAGACGCAACAAGGCTTGGATGGGGTGAGCATTGTACGATTAGGTCGAAGCAGCTTTTTGGCGTGAGAATGCGGCGAGCACAGCGCGACTGTGTGGGGGCGGAAGGATATGTAGAAAATGTAAGAGGGTTGCAGCAGGAGTGGACGGGTTATCAAGTGACCCTCTGGTGCGTGTAGGGGGTTCTGATGCAGACCTCAGCGCGTCAGTGGGGCATCCAATGATCATGAGGATAAGGGTGGAGGGAATTACAGCGGCTGTCAGAGGGAACTAGCAGGCGCAGTGGGGATCCTAGGGTTCAATGATCCTGTGAAGGGTAGCTGGGGAGCCGACAGTCTGCAAGAGAAAGCCGATGTAGGTAGACTACACTTACGCTCGTTGCGGATGGTAATTGAAAAGTCCAGCGAGGGGCGCAGTTGGCGCAAGGTCCCCCTGCTTGCAAGCCAGCGCATGCGCGAGGCCCGTCTGGAAGTTGCTTTGCCAGATGACCAGTCTGTGATGATCAGAGGGGGGATGTGAGAGTGGGGAGGAAGGGTCATGGGGCCCATGACAGATCTGTTTAGCAGGTGTTCCAGAGTTGTGCCGTCAGAGAGAATCGATCACAACAATCTAACAGAACGTTGCTGTGTGGTACTGAAGATCATCGATGTCACATATCACCCATGATGACAAACTGACTGACGGAGAAAGACTGCCACAGACACAACGAGACAGAACACATCCTCAATAACTCAGCTGGTTATTGATGCCTTTCCACTGGGGGTGTCTGCCTCAATTTACCTGACACAAACAACAGAGAGATAGAGAGACAGAGGGAGCGCGAGAGAGGGGACTTGGCCGTTACAGAGACGTAGAGAGAGGGAATGGGATTGGGCTGTTATCAGATAGAGAGAAAGAGAAGGAGAGAAGGGGAGGGGGCTTGTCTTTTACTAGATAGAGAGGGAGAGATAGAAATGTTTGACTGTTAGAGAGAGGGAGAGAATGACTTGGCTGTTACCTTCTCTTTGTCTCTCATTGATCCTTTCCCCAGAATGGACATCTTAGTGAGCGTGWCTTCCTGTAGTCTCTTTAGTGAGTTCCCGCGTGGACCCAGCAGTTTGCCCACAAAGTTAAACTAAAACAGAAACACAAGCAGAGAAGCTCAATGAGTATCTGTGCTGATGAGATAAAGACAAAAACATTTGTATGTCAATCAAATGGTGGCTCCAACAGTCTGCTTTTGATTAAATTTAAACAAGAATTGTTGACATGAGAACTATCTTCCTAGTAGCAGGGGTGCATCCCAAATGGCACTCTATTCCATATATAGTGCACTACTTCTGACCAGGGCCCATAGGGTCAAATGTAATACTTTTTTTACCTTACAAAAAAGATTGCAGTCTTGAAATTGAAGTAAAAGTGCAGTAACTACAGTCGACTGATATTTTGGACGCAGTAATTGCAGAATAACTGCAATATAACTGCACTGGGGGYAAAAACTGTGTTATTTTGGATGCAGTTATACTGCACTCTGACTGCATTCTTTCTGCCTTTGACAACTAACAAACATAATCCAAACAATTATAACAGCATTATGTGAAATGAGGAGGCTCAGCATTTGACAGCTCACGTTCAAATAGTACATCATCTTTTCAACATATCAAGTTTTATACAATACCACAGTTTGCCTTTATATGTCAATGTCATCCCTGTTTAAATGCTCTGCAAAAGTCACATAGTGCCCTTGCTATTTTCATATAGCTGTTGAATGTTGAGTGACAATGTTTAAGGTCATGCAAAGACCAAAACAGAGAGAGTAGATGGACACAAAAAAAGAGAGGAGGGAGAGAGAAAAGAGAGAGAAAGAGCAAAG
>NC_036869.1:12384928-12410924 GCF_002910315.2 Salvelinus sp. IW2-2015
GCATGGAAGGCAAAGACAGTGAGGATGACAAGGCAAGTGGACGATAATAATGACCATGGGAAATGCAGAATGAATTGACCATGAGGCAATCGAGCAGTATAATGACCAATGGGCACAAAGTGGCAGTTGAATGACCGCATTGGCAGGCGACAGGTATAATGACATGGCAATGCAGTTAATGAAACCATGGCAGTGACAGTTATAGTAACATGGCAAGACAGTTAACTGACATGGGTAGAAGACGATCTAAAGACCATGAGGCGAGTGACCATTAAATGACGAATGGCCATGACAGTCTAAGTACCAGGGAAGGGAACGGTGTGAACCCATAAGTAATGGAACAGTTAAGGACCATGGCAAGGAGACAAAGGTTAATGTGAGACTATGAGAGTGGGCAAGTACAGTTATATAACCATGGGCAAGGAACAGTTCAAAGACATATCGGTAAGGACAGCTTGTAATGACAAATGGGGCAAACGGCACAGTACTACTGAGACGTACGGAGGCAATGAGGAGTAATGACGCATGACCAATACAGTTAATGATCCCATGGAGCAAAGGGCCAGTTATGACCATGACCTGGCGCAGGTACGTTATGACCATGGATGCAGATGGCATTATGACCAAGGCAAGGACATAATGAACCATGGCAGACAGCTTATAATGACATCACTGATTTCTGGGGCATGAGACATGGGTAAGCTAAAGACATGAATGGCGAGAGGAACCAGTTAATGACCATGGCAATGGCAGTTAATGACCCAATGCGACAACGACGCAAGTGTATTTAGACCAAGTGGCCACAATGACAGTGATACGAACGATAGGAAAGAAGACATACGTCCTGTATCCATGGCAATGGAAAAGTTTAAAACCCGACAAGCAGGACAGTATACTACCATTTGTTTGGGACAGACCTGCGTATGATTTAGTTTTGGGTCGATATGGCTGGGCACAGTTACGGGGCAATGGGAATGAACCGTGTAGCACGAAGCAGCTGAAGTTTAAATGACATGGCAACGAATAAAGTTAAGCTAAAGGCAATGACAGATACAATACCGATGGCAATGGCAAGTTAACTCCATGGCAAAGGACAGTTACCGACCATGTGCAAGGAGTAGTTAATGACGCATGGCAGAACAGTTTATGCATTGACGAACAGGTTAATGACATAGGCCAAAAAGTACATGTTTTAAGAATCCTTTTAGGCACATGAAAGTACTTGACCCCAATGCAACTGACCAGTTACTGAGTAAGGGCAATAGACATACGTTAATGACAGGCAATGGCAGTTTAATGCCATGGCAAGGACAGTAATGACTCATGGCAAATGACAAGTATGAAAGCCATGGCGTGACGAAGAAATATAACCTAAATGGCCAGGGATCATCGTAAATGACCAGGGGAAATGACAGGTGACATGGCAGTGAAGTTAAAGAACCATGGCTAATAACATTAATGACACTGGTGCATGACAGTTAATGACCATGGCCTGATACAGTTGAAGTTACCATAGCAGACAGTTAATGAACCGATTGGCATACAGTTAATCAACCAGGCAAGGACAGTTTAATACGCATGGTAAGAACAGTAATGGACCAATGGCAGACGACCAGTTACTAGATAAGCACATGGATTAATGAACTCATTACAGATATGACGAAGTTAATGAGCCAAGCAGGCAAGGAAGTTGACTGACCATAAGGGCAAAGAGACTATGTTTAATGACCATGGCAGCAGTTAATGACCAATCTGTAAATGGCAAGGGATCAGCGTTAATGACCATGGCAAGGACAGTTAATGACGAATACGGTAGGGACCAGTTAAGGACCATATGGCAGGGACATTTTAAATCGAACCAGGAGGCAATGGCTATGTTTACATGTACAATATAGGAAAAACCACAGTATCTACTAGACCAATGCAAATATGACATTACTGACGAATTGCAAGGACACGCTCCTGACAAGGGATGACGTTACTGACCTTAATGGCGAGCAGTTTACATGACCAGTTGGGAAGGTGAAGTATGTACTGAGCACATATGTAATGTTTGGATGACGTTTACTGATAGCCATGGCAAAGACAGTTATGAACCTGCAACGAATAAATATATATGGAGTAACGGCAAGCAATAATGACAATGGCAATCCGGCAGTCTACGTGAACATGGCAAGGACAGTTAACGACCATGGGCTAAGGATACGTAAGACCATAGGCAAAGGACAGTTAAGATGAGCCATTGCGCAATAACGTACAGGATTATATGGAGACTCATACGGCAGTACAGTTCAATGACTCATAGGCAGACAGGTATACTTGAACTATCGCGTGAACAGACACAGTAATGAGACGTAAGAGGCAATGACAGCAATGAACTCCATGGCAATGAGCCGTTTAAATGACCATGGCAAGCCTGAACAGGAAGCAACGCATTGGCAAGAACAGGTTTTAATGAACGCATGGACAAGGTAAGTTCCATAGACATGGCAATGCCAGTATAATGACCAATGAGGCGAACGATAGTACTAGGAATAAAAGGCAGGACAGTTAATGAAGAATAGCAAAATAGGGCAAGTTAATGACCATAGCAAGGACAAGTATAGACGGAGCCATGGACAAGGATAGTAAGAGACAAATGATGGCAGACAGTTAATGGCTCATCTGAAACGAAAGTTAAGACCATGGCAGGTAACAGTTAATGACCATGAGCAATGACAGTTGTAGCTAGCCATGGCAATAAGACAGTACTGAGCTAAGGCAAATGCAGTCTAATAACCAGGCAATGACAGTTAATGACAATGGGCAAGGACAGTTAACAAAATGCGCAGAGAAGAAGTTACATTGAACCTGGGCAATACAGTTAATGGAAACAATTGCAAATGACAGTAATGACCCAAGATGCAAGGACAGTTAATGTACCATGGCAAGGACAGTTAATGACCATAGGAGCAAATGACACTAGTTATGAAATCATGCAATAGAAAACGGACAGTTTCATAGGAACCAAGTGGCAAGTAACTAGTTTAATGAAAATCGGGGCAAGACAGTTACTGACCATGCGGCAAGGACAGTTATGACCAATGCAAGGACAATCTAAATGACCATGGCAATGACAGTTAATATACCATGGCATAAGGATCAGTTAATGAACCAATTGGCAAAGGAACAGTTAATGACCATGAGCAAGGCACAGTTGTTATCAGACAAAATATTGGTACAAATGAGCAGATTGATTACGGGCGCCTGGCAAAGGACCAGTTTAAAATTGGACCAATGGCAAAGGTTACAGTTTAATTGATCCAGTTGGCAAGGAAAAGTTAATGAACCATGCAAGTGCAGTTAATGACATGGCAAGGACAGTTGACCATGGCAAGTACGCAGTTAAGTACCATGCAATGAACAGTATACTGTCATTAGAGAGAATAACAGGCATGAGACGGCAGTTTTTGTCCTATCTCTGTCACCATATATTATGAACCCCATAGAGCATGTGAGGAGACAGCTGTATAACTCACGGCGTTTAAACGAAGAGAGGTAGGTGAGCAGAAGAGAACAAGCCTCTGATAGTCTGTACCTCTCTCTCTCGCGATTCACCGCTAATCATCTTCTCCCGCTGCAGCATCTCTGTCAATATTACTTTCAGCTCTCGTCTCTTTGCCTTCTTCGGTTTGCTCTCTTTCTCTCTCTCTCTCTCTCTCCTCTCATACCCCCATTCCTCTCTCTGTTCTCCTCTCTCGTCTTAGCCGTTGACAGTCATTATCTTCGTCTCTCTACTTCTTTGCTACCCAGGTTCTTCTCTCTCTCTTCTCTGACCTTCTCTATTATCTCGCTCGTTTCTCTCTCTCCCATCTTAACTGGCACACCTTTCCTCCTCCTCTGTCTCTCTCTCGTCTCCATCCTCCATCTTCTCGTATCTACGTCTCTCTCTTCTTTGCACTATCTTTCTCTTCTCTCCTTGCTCTCTTTCCTCTCTCCTCTTGAGCTCTCTTTCACTCTTCACGCTCTCATATCTCCGTCTTCTACCTGTTCTTGCAGCCTCGCCGGGAATTCCTTTCATCCCTTTTTCTGAAACCTCACTCTGTTATGGTCCTTTGCTGACTTATCCTTGTCCACCTCCCCATTCCACGCTCTACCTCATGCGGCACTCTGGTGCTTGAAGATCATCGTGTGTCATTTGCACTCTCCGCCGTGGTACTGTATACAATGCTTGTGCCAGTATCACTCTGACAGTCACGCTGCCAATGTGTACCCCACACACTATATCTGTATATTGTTTGGATATGTTGTTCAGACAGACGTAAGCAAGATCACGCAGTATACAGCAAGTGCACCCATTAAGCACATGGGTTGTTCACCCAGTGCAAGTTAATATTGACAAAGTTATAGTTCTGCCCATATATGGGGGTCGTCCAATCCATCGCCTGTCGTGGCATTTCAATATCAATTATCAACTTGCAAAGTAGATTGTCAGGGTCCACAGCTTTCCCATTGCACCCTATTGGCTGGTCAGAGTGCACTACTGCCGTAAGGGTATAACCATATTGATCACTAGCGCTTGCAGGTGTCCTACCTCAGCTTAGAAGGTTGCTATTGTTCATGGTTACACATTCAACTGTGGATCCGTGTATACTAAAAAAAGTCCAGAATACATTGTAAATGATTTAATAGATCTTCGTATTTAGCAATATTATATAGAGCATGAACATATAAATTATGAACACAGAAAGCAAATAATTATTTTAGGAGGGTACAGAGAATATTCACTTGAGTTAGATATTGCGAATTAAACAAAGATGGATTCTATAATAAAGAGTACGTTATAAATTGAGATAGTATATAATTGCCAAAGTTGTGCGACTACTATGTAAGCAAAGCGAAGGTGTAAATGGGCCACTCCTTCCATAACGACCTCTCCAGATTCTTCAGGTTTCTGGGGCTGTGTTTAGGAAGATGGTTATTGAAGGTGTTGGGGGAGAAAGTCAATTAGCATGGTTCAGCTCCTCAAAGAAGTGTTTTTCTAATTGGGTATAGTGTTACACAGGAGACTAGGAGCTGGACACTCCGAGGAAACGTAGGAATTCTTCACTTTAGTCAAAAGAGATCCACATCTCCTTAGTTGCATCATTGGTGTAGGGTTCGGGAGTCCAGTGTCATGACACTGAACAAGACACAACAAACGAAACATTATTCATAATCTTTACTGAAGGGAAGGAATGGAAGGAGGTTGATTTGGGACAATGCAAATTATGAGAATTACAACTATTGTCCATGGACAGAGATGTCAGATGTGGACACTACCTGCACAACTCACTCAATAGGAAGATGCAGATGTGGAGGAACTCTGTCTGATAGACCATTAGCTAGATATTTAAATAGAGCAATACGGCATAGGCTACATGCAACACAGAGCAGTCATAGTAATGATAATTATCTACAAAGTGGAAAAGCAAGTTTGAGGGCTTGGCACCGGGGGGGATGGGAATGGTGTTTTTCGTTATAGGGGAGTTGTCCCATCCCTTCTTCTCTCCAACGGCAGGGCAGTGGATTAATGCGCATCCCAAATAATGATGTTTAATGAAGTCACGAAGATCAAACTAAATGTGAAAATTATAGATTGAAGTTAATATGAGAGGTTATTATAATCGGCCTACCACTACATAAAGAGCCAAGCTAAACTAAAAGTCACATATTGTTACACAGGGACCGTTTCTGCAAAACAACCATGACTCCCATTAGACCACTCGTAGGTTGTATCTCATAATTGTTGGTAATCCAAGGGCCTGCTACTGCCATTTGTGATTTCCTGCCCCACATACGGGGTAATTGACATGTTTATTGACCGTTTGGGGGAGTGCAGTTGTGCGTGGGCCACAACTCGCAACGTCGGATCCCGGGGCTGACCCCAGTGGCCGAGGTACAGGAGGGGGCTGAGCACGCATCGTCGGACTTAGCCTTGCGGCGGGTGGACAACCCCATGGTCTGAGTTGGGGATGCGCCCTCGCAGCAAGGAAGTGGAGGGTGTTTGTATTTTTCCTACTCTTTCACCCCCACCTGGGGCAGCCACGTCAGGAAGTTACAAGGACCCGATTTGCACAGCGGCGGGGTTCAGACCGCAGCCGGCCTCGAGCTATAGAGGGAAGGCTTGAGACGGTTAACTATGGTGTTGAATGCTTGAGCTATAGTCAATGAATATCAGCATTCTTTACATAGGTATATCCTCTGTCCGAGTAATGGAATAAAAGGGCAAGTGTGTTAGTGGCGAGGGTGAAATTTGTACCACTTTTGAGTCTAATAGGCACCTAGGGCGTGGTAAGCAAGGTATTGTGACAGTTAGTGGGTGCTAGGGCGTGGTTCAGGCCAGTGTAAGTGTCCCAGCAGTGAGGATGATCCCGGTGACTATCTTCTCTATTTAGTCAATTCCTGGTATTCATGATGACCACGAAGGTGATCTGCGTACGAGGCGATACGTAATGTTTTAGTTCAGCTTTTATCTATTGCTTTCTAGGGTACTGCAGGAGAACTAATAAGTGGACATCCTGAAGTATGTGGGGACAACCGACGTGGGGAATTGCGGAGAGACTGACTATGTCAAGTAAAACCACTCAGCCAGCTGGTCTGCGCACTATGCTCTGGATGAATTTCGCTTGGCATTCTAGGGATGGCCGTAGCCTGGGCCGGCGAGGAGCTTTATGAGCGACGGGGTTTTAACACATCTATGTCTTACTGGAACAGATACGTCTTCACTTGGAGAAGGAGAGTCTCCACAGTCGTTGTTAGCGGGCGCGCGTCTGTGTGGCCTGTTGCCTTTATCCTCAATGAGCGGCGACAGAGGTGTTTAGCTGTTCTGGACGAGGACGTCCAGCGACGTGGCGTCGGTAGTTCCCCGTCTGTTGTCCGTGATTGTCTGTAGACGCCTGCACATACGTCTCGTGTCTGAGACGAGTTGAATTGTGGAGCCAGGATTGGACTCTTTGTCCCTTGGCTATACTGACGTTTTGGCCTGTTTGATTGCTTACTGGCCAAGAAATAGGGTGGAAAGGGGGGATGATCCTAGCAGCTTGTGCAATTCTGATGCCTTCAACTGAAATGGTGTCTTCGCACGATTTAAAACACAATCCCCATTCTCTGAACTTAAGTTATGAGGTGCGCGGGGGCTGCCATTAATCGACATCTCACGTCCTTCAGCGGCCCGGTTAACGGAATCAACACGTACCACGGTTTTCTATTCAAGTGCGCCACCTATTTTCCATCACCTTGCGGGAAATGCGGTTTTTCCTGTGTTAGTGGTAGGTTTTAATCAGTGGGTAACAAGCTAGTGGGTACAACATCTCTCTATAACAGCTTCATGATAATGCCCAGTGCACCGGTATCAGCTGTATTCGTCTATGTTAGTCTCGTCGGAAGGCATCCTGGAGAACATATTGCGCAGGGATTCTGATTGGTCGAAACCAACGTGTCGTTGTGATATAAGTCCTCTAGCACGGGTACTTCCCTCTATCGTGAGTTTGCTGCATATAGTCGGAAGGGAGGAAGCAAAATGGTAGTCATGAATTCAGATTTTTCCGGTAAGGGAGTACGGGGGAGGGCCTATCGTAGGCCAGCCTTCGGGAAGTTGGACGTAGCAGTGGTCGACGTGTCTTTAGCAGCGCAGGGCAACTACAGGCAAATGGTTGATAGAACTCATCCGGTTACTTACGGTGGTTTCCTCCAAATAATTGCTTTGCTAAAAATCCCGAGCCTACAAAACATGTTGGCCGTCATCTATATATGGCTTTCCAGTTTGCATAAAGTCCAGTGAAAGTTATTCTGAGGGCCGTCGTGTGTTATGCGGGCTTTAGGTGGGATGATACTAGAAAAGGACTTGAGTTTCCTGTATGGTTAGTGCACAAATCCACACCATGTAGTAATTAATCATGAACAATAGCACCCCTTGGCCCTTCTTCTTCCCGGAGATGATATTTATTTCTTGTCCTCGATGCGATGAATTTGAGAGACCCAACTGGACCCTGAGAGCGACGACCCCCCCCCCCCCCTCTAGAGAGTATATCTCCAAGAGAGCCAGTGAGTATCGTTTAGTCTAATCCTGATGTCTCTCTGGAAGTGAAATGCCCTTGCCTGAACTCGTCAAACTTTACGTCCTGAGACTGAATCATGGTAAGCCGAAATAATATACACAGATTCGGTGGGATGTGTGGTGCGCGCGTCTGCCTGAGTCTCGAATACTAAAAGGTCAGGGAGCTGCCAGAGTGATCAGTTCTTTTCCAGGCGCGGCAGGATGTTTGAGGATTCCGCCCTCTTGGATCAGGTTCTAGATTGCCCCTGAGTGGCTACACACCATAGGTCAATTCGGGTTGAAGTTCTTTTTATATCCCTGTCATTTTGTATGCTGTTGCCTGAGATGTAATTTACCTGCGTCCGCCCTAGATATCCAAAAGTTTCACTTCGACAGTCTGTTATTGTGAATATACAGCAAAGACATCAGATCATCTTAGGGTTGCTAATAAATATCAGTAAAAGGTGTAAACGGTAGAAAAGAAATTATATATTATTTCATAGTCTGCATACAGTTTCCATAAGGGTACATTGAAGGTACATGTTTCGTTGACACGCCCTATCCGCTATGTGCCATCGCTTACGATATCTATCTGTATCAAACTTGATTTGAAATATTATTACATTGATATACTCGGGCAAGGTGATACATTCTGCGAAACTGAGTTTCTCTGGACTATCATGGTAAAGCTACGAGTGTGGAATTGTCGGAATACGCCTTGATTGGGCATGCCATCGTATATTTGGGATATCTTCCTGTCGGATCGATCAAGGGCATGATCCGCAAGGCCATCTTAACGGCGTTGTTCCTCATACATCTGGGATACAAGTTTATGCTGGGGAATTTGGGTGCGGGTTATTGTAAATCAGCGAATAGATCTGGATTGGAGTAGATGCCCAAATAATAACCGGAAAGCGTTGGTGTGCAATGTGACATGCGTAACTGGAACGACCGTATATGGCCTACCCACAATTGATAATTGGAGTTTATTCTGGGCTCACTTTGCATCAATAATGTATAGCTGTAAAACGGAGAAAATACCTGACCAAGCTTGAAGTTTGACATTATTATATGGTCGCCAAGAACCGTGAAGAACTACATGGACTGACATAATAAAGATGGCATTTTCATCATACTCTCCTATACTTTTGAAGGGTCTTCAGGCGTTTTGATCAAGCCTGACGCCAACCTTTACTGCCAGCGCCCACACACGCACAGGTAACAACGGTACACGCACACACTACACACAAAACCACTTCTTGTGAAACACCTACCCTGGCTCGAAAGTTACATTCAAACACACACAACTAGATCTTTCCGTACGTGACCAAACTGTCTCCTTTTTTCCTCAAAGAAATATAAGCCTTAATGCCAGGTAAACAAAATGAAGGCTACTCTTAAAAGTTACTTGGCATCTTGTCTCTCAACTTTTCCCTAGGCTATCCCATTATCTCTCTTAGTAGTTACGTTAAATTTTTGTTTTAAATTCTGACAGCAATTAATGTATACTCGTCGTGTTGGGAGAAAGAGATAGAGAAGGAACCAACTAAGAGAGAATAACGTGTGAAGGGGTTTAGAGAAAAGAAGGGAGTGAAACCAGATGGGAGGTGATCTGGAGGAAGAGATGCGGAGAATCAAGGTGTTTCATACATGCATTGTGCAGGAGACGTCATCGTACACAGTACAATCGGAGTTAAAACCTATGCCTTTAATGAATGGATTCAAAACTTCACCACCTCTCTTTTTCCTTCTTCCCAAGCGAACATGTGGGTAAGTAAGATTGAAATCTCATGGCTCCATCATTCTATATGTATAGTTGTCTTGATCCTTAACAGACTACTGATCGCTGGATATATCTTAGATAGTCGATTGTCGAGGATATTTATTTGACTTCTTCGTGTATGGAGTTTCTGAGTGTCAAGAAAACGTAAAGGAGGCGAAAAGTCAGATTTTTCTGAAAGAATTGACACATTCGAAGGCGGAACTTTTTTCATTATTTGGCTATTGTCGGTTACATTTTCTGACATGTCTCTTGTAGTAGGAGAGGGCCTCCTATGTATCCTATACTGTATCGTTATCTCCTCCCTAATCTCCTGCCTAATCTCCTCAAATGTATCGTCTTAAATTCTTTTTAAAATATAATTTATTTCCAATTGGTTCGTTTATAATATCGTTATTGTTTTCAGTGTTTAATTGGTCTTCTAAGTTCTTGCATTCTTATCCATAGTTTTTTTTTATGTATAATTTTTAAGACAGGGCCTATCTCTGCTTTTATGACCACTACATATTATACAATTAAATAAAAATCGGATTGGTGACATTCACGGACTAAGAGATAAACAACCAACGACAGCTACATTGCCATGGTCATTAACTGTCATTGCCTTGGTCAGTAACTGTCATTTTCATGGTCAGTGGCAGGCAGTGCACTCAGGTGAACTCAGGCCATATGGCTGTATATTGTCAGTTTCACTACTGTGCTTGTATCCAGGCCTGCATATATGCTAACACCAGTTAAATTCCACTCATTACTTTTGTACACAGGGTGATGTCTACAGATGCTGAGGCTACATAAAAGGTGCCAAAGGTATCTGAAAGTCCATTATGTTGACAAATAGCCAGGTTTACATCCGTCTGAGTGTGAACAGGTGGGAAAGTTTGCACCTGTTATATTCAGGGTGGAACACATCCTGTAATGTAAACAACGGTTGAGCATGAGAAAATTACATTGACGTTTAATGTTTTTAGTTTTACGTTTTTTCGTTCTGTAAAATTTCTCATTTTATTAAGACAAATAACAGGAGGCATGACAGTCAGTRAGGCAGCATATCACATGCTGTTTTGGTGCTGTGCTGTGGGATGCTGTTGATTTGGTGCTTTTTTAAAGCCTAGTTATTTACAGACAGATCAAATATATTTGCCTTGGATCTGATCTGTTTAATGCCTCTAAATGTCAGAGATAAACTTAATCTGGACATTAAACACCACCCTGTCTTTATATTTACTCATGCAAACTAAAGCCTCTAACCCACATTTCACAGTACAGTACTAGCCTGGTAGAATCAGCCAGATTGCTGTGTTCGCCATTCTGTTTTACTAGACATATCAGTCTTTCTTCAATGGGTGTTTGGAATAAGTAAACACTGGTCTGCATCCCAAATGGCACCCATCTTCCCTTTATAGTGCACTACCTTTGACTAGAAAGTAGTGCACTATAAAGGGAATAGGATGTAATGGGAAGCATCCATAGTCTGACTGGGGCCTGTGGTCATTTACTGCTTTTAATATCTCTAATCCATTTCCCCCAACAATAGCAGTAATCTGAACCCAGTCCAGAACTGCTGCGGTGTGGGTCCCTTACTTTCCCTGGATGGGGACTAGGAGGGGACTGTACTGCCTGGCACCGATAGTGACGGCCCACATGAGAGCTGAACAGTCTCTTCTTAATCATGTGTTGGCAAGAACCACTTTGCTTTGATTATGGTTACACACACACACACACACACACACACACTAGGACCACACTACACTCTTAGAAAAAAAGGTGTTCTCTAGAATCTAAAAAGGTTCTTCGGCTGTCCCCATAGGAGAACCCTTTGAAGAACCCTTTTTGGTTCCAGGTAAAACCCTTTCAGTTCCAGGTAGAACCCTTTTGGGTTCCATGTAGAACCCTTTCCATAGAGGGTTCTACAATGGAAGCCAAAATAGTTCTACATGGAACCAAAAAGGGTTATCCTATGTGGACAGCTTAAGAACCCCTTTGGAAACTATTTTTCTAAGAGTGTAGAGTAGGCCTACACACCCCTCTCACAGTCGTAGTTCAGGGCTGACAGAGGAGCCGTGGTGCAGAGTGGTCATCCTAACAGCAACTATAACCAAAACCACAGCATTTTCAACCGCACATCTTAGAGTTGGCAGGGGATGGAGAAAGCAGGTGGAGAGATGAAGGGTTCTGTGATGATTAAAAGTCAGAGGACACCAACCAGTAGGAACGAATCTATGATTAATCACAGCTACCCAGGGGGGTAGGGCGGACCAACATCTAACATCTTTTCATCATTTCCTGAATGCATTACTGTACTGCTAGCCTGCACTGTGCTGGAGAGGAGGAGAGGAGGTGTGTGTGTATGTATGTATGTGTGTATTGCGCTGTGAGACGAGAGGAGAGGTGTGTTCAGAGAAAAGCCAGCATGCAGCGATTCTGCTGAAGACAGCAGGACAGACAGAGCCAACAGCAGAAGAATAAATCACTACTGCCATTGCTGAGGAGCGGAGAGACCCAGACACACAGAGAGACACACAGAGAGACACAGAGGAGAGGAGAGACACAGAGACACACAGAGACAGACAGGAGAGAGGAGAGACAGACACAAAGAGACAGAGACACAGAGACACAGAGACACAGACACACAGAGAGACACAGAGGATAGAAGAGACCGGCACACAGAGACACATACACACAGTGAGACACAGAGGAGAGGAGAAACACAGAGAAGCACAGAGACACAGACACACAGAGAGACACAGAGGAGAGTAGAAACACAGAGACAGACAGAGGAGAGTAGAGACACAGAAACACAAAGGAGAAGAGAGACACATACACAGAGGCACAGAGGAGAGACACAGAGGTACACAGAAAAATGTACGAGAGAGGAGAGACCGACACAAAGAGAGAGACACACACAGAGACACACAGAGACATAGAAACACAGGGGAGAGAGTAGAGACAGAAACACAGCCTAAACTGGAAATTAACACCTTTCTAATGGCGTTGGGTGATTACGCAAATATTTATGATGGGGTGCACGTACAGTGACTTCAGAAAGTATTCATACCCCTTGACTTGTTTCACATTTTGTTGTGTTAGACAGAATTTTTTTTTCTTTTTTTTCTCTTTTTTTTCTTTTTTCTCACTGATCTACACACAATACCCCATAATGACAAATTGAAAACATGTTTTTGTAAATTGTTGCACATTTGTTAACAATGCAATACAGAAATATCTKATTTACATAAGTATTCACACCCGTGTTAGTACTTTGCAGTAGTACTTTTAGCGACGACTACAGCTGTGTCTTTTGGGGTAAGTCTCTAAGAGCTTTGCACACCTGGATTGTACAATATTTGTCCATTATTCTTTTAAAAATTCTTCAAGCACTGTCAAGTAGATTGTTGATCATTGCTAGACAGCAATTGTCAGGTCTTGCCATAGGCCACAAGCCAATTCAAGTCAAAACTGTAGCTAGGCCACTCAGGAAGATCCAAAAAAACTCCCTAGACAAGCATACCCATAACATGCAGCCACCACCACGCTTGAACATTTGAAGAGTGATACTCAGTGATGTGTTGTGTTGGATCTGCCCCAAACATAACACTTTGTATTCAGGACAAAAATACATTTCTTTGCCACATTTCTTTGCAGTATTACCTTAGTGCCTTGTTGCAAACAGGACGCATGTTTTGGATCATTTTTTATTATACCTTCTTTTCACTCTGTAATTTAGGTTAGTATTGTGGCATAACTACAATGTTGATCCATCCTCAGTTTTCTCGTATCACAACCATTAAACTCTGTAGCTGATTTAAAATCACCATTGGCCTCATAGTGAAATCAATGAGCGGTTTCCTTCCTCTCCGGCAACTGAGTTAGGAAGGACGCCTGTATCTTTGTAGTGACTGGGTGTATTGATACAGCATCCAAAGCCAAATTAATAACTTCACCATGCTCAAAGGGATATTCAGCATTTGCTTTTTTATTTTTTACACATCTCCCAATCGGTGCGCTTCTTTGTGAGGCATTGAACAACCTCCCGGGTCTGTGTGGTTGAATCTGTGCTTGAAATTCATTACTGGATTAAGGGACCTTGCAGATAATTGTATGTGTGGGGTACAGTCATTCAAAAATAATGTTAACCACTATAATTGAACACGGAATGAGTACATGCAACTTATTATGCAATTTGTTAAGGACATTTGTACTTCTGAACTTCTTTAGGATTGCCATAACAAAGGGGTTGAATACTTAATYACTCAAGACATTTCAGCATTGATTTTTTATAATTAATTTCTCAAATGTTCGACACACAAAATTCCACTTTGACTTATGGGGTATTGTGTGTAAATCAGTGACACAAAATCTCAATTTAATCCATTTTAAATTCAGTCTGTAACGCAACAAKATGTGGAAAAAGTAAAGGGGTGTGAATAATGTATGGGCATGAAAAACAGGACAGTATTTCATGGCTGTTGGCGTGATATGTTTAGTTGTTGAGAGATTGATTTATACCAATTACACAGTGAATGAGCAAACAAAATACACTGAGTGTACAAAACATTAGGAACAACCTAATATTGAGTTTCCCTCAAAKCAGTTTCAATACGTCGGGGTATGGACTCTACAAGGTGTCGAAAGCATTCCACAGGGATGACTCCAATGCTTCCCACAGATGTGTGAATTTGGCTGGATGAGCCCATTCTTGATACACACGGAAACTGTTGAGTGTGAAAAACCCAGCAYCATTGCCGTTCTTGACAGACTAAATTCGGTGCGCCTGYTACCTACTACCACACCCCGTTCAAAGGCACTTARATCTTTTGTCTTGCTCATTCACRCACTGAATGGCACACATACACAATCTATGTCTCAATTATATCAAGACATAAAASTACTTCTTTAACCTGCCTCCTCCCCTTCATTTACACTGATTGAAGTGGATTTAACAGGACATCKATAAGGGATCATAGCTTTCACCTGGATTCAGCTGGTCAGTCAAAAGTAGTGCACTATATGGAATAGGGTGCCATTTTAGACACACCCATGGGCTGACTAATGGGCCTCCATACTTTACATCATCTTCCTCCTGAGGCACACTATTCCGTATATTTACATATTTTTGTTGACTTATATTATATTTCTTTATACGTCTCAGAACTGGCTCAAAAGTATTTATTTTTTATTTTGAGCTTTGATTGTTTATCATGTACACGATAAAAGCAAAGATCTCTTGCAATTTCTTAGAACACTGCAGCCAGTCTGCTCTATATACACTCAGGATGACTTTTTACTCTCAGTGGGTATTTATGAATATGTACAGTACACTACAMTACACTCCATGCTTTCTGAACATACTAGTCATATTTTTAGTTCGTAAACCCTATTTCATAGGACAAATGATTATTAAGAGATATTGTTAACCAGACGAGACCCTTTGATTTCTTCTTTCATCTGTAGAGTAAAAGCATCATAGACGCTAGCAGCCCTTAACAATGCATGGGGATGATACCCCGTAGCATAGCGCAAAGACATGACTAACATGACTAAAAGTAACTCCACTACATGTAACTGTTATTCTTGAACTTGTTTGCAATTAATCTCTTGTGGTAAAACAAAACAAAAATAAATTGTTGACACCAAACATTAAGAAAACCATCCTAATATTGAGTTGCACCCCCTCCCCCGTTTGCCCCCAGAACCGCCACAATTGTGGAAAAACCTACTGTAGCAGCGTTGCAGTTATTGACACAAACCGGTGCYCCTGGCACCTACTACCATACCCCGTTCAAAGGCACCTAAATATTTTGACTTGCTCATTCACCCTCTGAATGGCACACATACACAATCCCTGTCTKWATAAAAATACTTKTTTAACCTGACTCCTCCCCTTCATCTACACTGATTGAAGTGGATTTAACAAGTGAAATCAATAAGGGATCATAGCTTTCACCTGGTCAGTCGATGTCATGGAAAGAGCAGATGTTCTTAATYTTTTGTATAGTCAGTGTATAAACAAATGCAATGAAAATTGTTTATTTTACAGTTAGCCTGTTCCCTTTTCACATGATCCCAGATCACTCTAAAAGATATTTCCCTATAAATTCTAACCATAGTCTTCTCAAAGGATGACTATTGAGGTATTGCAAAACAATATGTCATGCTGTTTCACATACTGTAGCTGCAGGGGTGGATTGGTCATCTGGCAATTCTGGCAAATACCAGATGGGGTGGACAATTTTTGAATTTGGTGGGCTTGTCAAAATTGACAAAAAATACACTCAAGTTAAAATTTAAAATTTAAAATTTAAAAAGGTGACATGGCCGGCAGCCTGATGTATTTAATTTTTTTACGATGTTTTTATTTGCTTTGTCCTTTTTTTGTTGGGGGGGTTACAGGTGCAATAGTCATGTCAATTTACACACTTAGTTTATACTACATGTATCCGTAGGCATAAAGACAAATTATCATATTGATCACACAGGATTTTGTAATAATAAAATAGATAAGAGAAACAAAAAGAGGTGAGCCTACACCCCCAACTCCCCATTRCATTCCCCCCAGCCCAGCATTTCTCAGTTTCTGTTGTCATAGATTCACGGGGAAGCTGGTTCCACCATTGGGGTGCCAGGACAGAGAGGAGCTTAGACTGGGCTAAGCGTAGGGGTGGGCCAAGAGACCTGAGGTGGCAGAACAGAGTGGGGTGTAGGGTTTGAGCATAGCCTGAAGGTAGGGAGGGAGGGGCAGTTCCTCTTGCTGTTCCGTAGGTTAGCACCATGGTCTTGTAGTGGATGCGAGCTTCGACTGGAAGCCAATGGAGTGTGCAGAGGAGTGGGGTGACATGAGAGAACTTGAGAAGGTTGAACACCAGACGGGCTGCAGGATTCTGGATAAGTATCAGGTGTTTGATGGCACAATCGGGGAGCCCAGCCAACAGCGAGTTGCAGTAGTCCGGATGGGAAAGGACAAGTGTCTGGATTAGTGTCTGCGCCACTTCCTGTGTGAGGTAGGGTCGTATTCTAAGGATGTTGTAGAGTATCAACCTGCAGGAGTGAGTCACTGCTTGGATGTTTGCATAGAACGACAGGGTGTTGTCCAGGCTTATGTCAAGGTTATTTGAACTTTAGGTYGGCGACACTATGGAGTTGTCAACCGTGACAGAGTGACAGCAGAGAAGATGCTGAGACAGAAAGACAGCACAACAGGGAGGCAAACAAAAAATATCTAAAGCAGAGACACAGTTAAAGTGGTGAGTTGTATCTCCAGAGGAACAGTTATAGTGGTGAGTTGTTTCTCCAGACAGAGGAACAGTTATAGTGGTCAGTTGTATCTCCAGAGGAACAGTTATAGTGGTGAGTTGTATCTCCAGAGGAACAGTTATAGTGGTGAGTTGTATCTCCAGACAGAGGAACAGTTATTGTGCGGGGTATCTCCAGACGAGAACAGTTATAGTTGTGAGTTTTATCTCCAGACAGAGAACAGTTAAAGTGGTGAGTTGTATCTACAGAGGAACAGTTATAGTGGTGAGTTGTATCTCCAGAGGAACAGTTATTTAGTGGTGAGTTGTATCTCCAGACAGAGGAACAGTAAAGTGGTGAGTTGTATCTCCAGACAGAGGAACAGTTATAGTGGTGAGTTTTATCTCCAGACAGAGGAACAGTTATAGTGGTGAGTTGTATCTCCAGACAGAGGAACAGTTAAGTGGTGAGTTGTATCTCCAGACGGAAACAGTATAGTGGTGAGTTGTATCTCCAGAGGAACAGTTATAGTGGTGAGTTGTATCTCCAGACAGAGAACAGTTATGTGGGTGAGTTGTATCTCCAGCAGAGGAACAGTTATAGTGGTGAGTTGTATCTCCAGACAGGGAACAGTTAAAGTGGTGAGTTGTATCTCCAGACGAGGAACAGTTATAGTGGTGAGTTGTATCTCCAGAGGAACAGTTATAGTGGTGAGTTGTATCTCCAGACAGAGGAACATTATAGTGGTGAGTTGTATCTCCAGAGGAACAGTTATAGTGGGGAGTTGTATCTCACAGAGAACAGTTATAGTGGTGAGTTGTATCTCCAGACAGGAACATTATAGTGGTGAGTTTTATCTCCAGAGGAACAGTTATAGTGGGGAGTTGTATCTCCAGACAGAGACAGTTAAGTGTGTGAGTTGTATCTCCAGACAGAGGAACAGTTATAGTGGTGAGTTGTTCTCCAGCAGAGGAACATTATAGTGGTGAGTTGTATTCAGAGGAACAGTTATAGTGGTGAGTTGTATCTCCAGACAGAGGAACAGTTATAGTGGTGAGTTGTATCTCCAGAGGAACAGTTATAGTGGTGAGTTGTATCTCCAGACAGAGGAACAGTTATAGTGGTGAGTTTATCTCCAGACAGGGAACAGTTATAGTGGTGAGTTGTATCTCCAGACAGGGAACAGTTATAGTGGTGAGTTGTATCTCCAGACAGAGGAACAGTTATTGTGGGGAGTTGTATCTCCAGACAGAGGAACAGTTATAGTGGTGAGTTTATCTCCAGACAGGGAACAGTTATATGGGGGTTGTATCTCCAGAGGAACAGTTAAAGTGGTGAGTGTTTCTCCAGACAGAGAACAGTTTATTGTGGTGAGTTGTATCTCCAGACAGAGAACAGTTATAGTGGTGAGTTTATCTCCAGACAGAGGAACAGTTATAGTGGGGAGTTGTATCTCCAGAGGAACAGTTAAATGTGTGAGTTGTATCTCCAGACAGAGGAACAGTTATAGTGGGGAGTTGTATCTCCAGACAAGAACAGTTATAGTGGTGAGTTGTATCTCCAGAGGAACAGTTAAAGTGGTGAGTTGTATCTCCACAGAGGAACAGTTTAAGTGGTGAGTTGTATCTCCAGACAGAGGAACAGTTTTAGTGGTGAGTTGTATCTCCAGACAGAGGAACAGTTATAGTGGGGGTTGTATCTCCAGAGAACAGTTAAAGTGTGAGTTGATCTCAGACAGAGGAACAGTTATAGTGGGGAGTTGTATCTCCAGACAGAGGAACAGTTATAGTGGTGAGTTGTATCTCCAGAGGACAGTTAGTGGTGAGTTGTATCTCAGCAGAGGACAGTTAAGTGGTGAGTTTATCTCCGAGAGGAACAGTTAAAGTGGTGAGTTGTATTCTCAGAGGAACAGTTAAAGTGGTGAGTTGTATCTCCAGAGACAGTTAAATGTGGTGAGTTTATCTCCAGACAGAGGAACAGTTAAGTGGTAGATTTATCTCCAGCAGAGGAACAGTTATAGTGGTGAGTTTTATCTCCAGACAGAGACAGTTATAGTGGTGAGTTGTATCTCCAGACAGAGGACAGTTATAGTGGTGAGTTGTATCTCCAGACAGAGGAACAGTTATAGTGGTGAGTTGTATCTCCAGGACAGTTATAGTGGTGAGTTGTATCTCCAGAGGAACAGTTATAGTGGTGAGTTGTATCTCCAGACAGGAACAGTTATAGTGGGAGTTGTATCTCCAGACAGAGGAACAGTTATAGTGGTGAGTTGTATCTCCAGAGAGGAACAGTTATAGTGTGAGTTGTATCTCCAGACAGAGGAACAGTTATAGTGGTGAGTTGTATCTCCCAGAGAACAGTATAGTGGTGAGTTGTATCTCCAGAAGGAACATTATAGTGGTGAGTTGTATCTCCAGAGGAACAGTTATAGTGGGGAGTTGTATCTCCAGACAGGAGGAACAGTTAAAGTGGTGAGTTTGTATCTCCAGACGAGGGAACAGGTTAAGTGGTGAGTTGTATCTCCAGAGGAACAGTTATAGTGGTGAGTTGTATCTACAGCAGGTACAGGTATAAGTGGTGAGTTTTTATCTCCAGACAGAGGAACAGTTAAAGTGTGAGTTTTATCTCCAGACAGAGGAACAGTTATAGTGGTGAGTTGTTATCTCCAGACAGAGGACAGTTATAGTGGTAGTGTATCTCCAGACAGAAACAGTTATAGTGGTGAGTTGTATCTCCAGAGGGACAGTTATAGTGGTGAGTTGTATCTCCAGACAGGAACAGTTATAGTGGTGAGTTGTATCTCCAGACAGAGGAACAGGTTATAGTGGTGAGTTGTATCTCAGACCAGAGGAACAGTTATAGTGGTGAGTTGTATCTCGACAGAGGAACAGTTTATAGTGGTGAGTTTGTCATCTCCAGAGGAACAGTTATAGTGGTGAGTTGTATCTCCAGACAGAGGAACAGTTATAGTGGTGAGTTGTATCTCCAGAAGAACAGTTATAGTGGGGAGTTGTATCTCCAGACAGAGGAACAGTTATAGTGGTGAGTTGTATCTCAAGTGGTGTTTTTACATATTGTATTTGTTTTTAACATGAGCTGGTAAAAAAAAGGAGGAGGACCAGTCATGGGTGCAAAATGGATTGAGAAACGRMGTACTGTACTGCCAAGMCYGTGGTACGTGCAGTTATGTGGGCTGGTGTGGATAAAATGCAGGGCCAAATTCTTGTCCCTGTCTGCCCCTGTTTAGCTGCAGTCCTCTCTTCGCTTACACATAAATCAATTCTAAGCCACTCTCACTGTATCACTAATACTTCATCACAACTGTAAATGAWTACTCTGTTTTCCAGCTTCTCTGTTTTCCAGCGCAAATTGGTATATAACAAGCAGACATGCATAACATGCACAACCCATTCTCCATCGTAGCACAGCAATGAACTGTGCTGCTAGGTGAATATGATCATTCAGGTTGAACTAGCGTTWAACCAGTGGCCCAATTTAAGAGTGTTAGGTATTTTATTTCATAGCTAAACTTTATTTGTCCTAGAAAACCATACGTCTGGAACCTGCTCTCTGGTGTCCTTGCCTGTTTCATATTATTATAAAGCCGTGTTTTTAGAAGATGGATATAAACCCTCTGAACATGAGTCTAAACGGTCGCTTTGGGAAACGCAGCGAGCCACTTCAGTGGCGAAAGCCAAAAGGTGATGTTTGTAGTTCAGGGAGAAATCCCATTGGAGTCACAGCGATCACTCTAGCCCATTGCTACCTGTCAGATTGAACAAATTGAATTTGTCTTCCTTCGGTGGCTTGTTGAGGCTCTAAACAGCGTATTAGCGGCCCCACTTATCAAAGCTGTCAAAGCAAATGTGTTTAGCTGCACTCCTTTGAGACACAGATGGGTCTCTAGATGACATTACATCTCCCTTTATTAATGTCATTGTAATTATTTTAGAAAYGGACAAAATGTAGCTCTCACAATCAGTTTGTTTAAGTTACAGAACACTGTAAATATCTAACCAGAGCTCCCTTGCAAAATAGCTATATTTATCAATAGGACTCACCACATTATGTAAAAAACACATTTTAAAAAAGATTGCGCCTACGAAAGTAGTGCACTAAACAGGGAATAGGGTGCCACAGCAGACTGTGTTGAAGCTCCTGCAGGTCATCTATCTACAGCCTCTCTCAGAGAGGTGAAAACCTGAGTGATGTCATCATCTCCTGAGAGAGGCTTCTCTTTTTTACGCTAGCCTCTCTGCTACGCTACTAGCCTCCCTGTTAGGGACCCTGTGGGAACTGGCTTTCATGCAGCTGCTGTGTGGCTCCATTAAACGCTGCTGTTGATGCTGGGAGCTTTGTCTCAGAGTGGAGGACTGAGGGGGATGAAGGGCTCTCATCACATGGCTAGATGAGCACAGCATTATCACTCAAACAGCATGGGCTGTTTCATCCTGACATGGCGGTCATTCTGAGAGGTGTGTGAGTGAGTGTGTGTGTATGTGTGTGTGTGAKTGTGTGTGTGTGGTGCAGTATGCACATGGCTCTGTTTTTATTGTTGGAGCAAAACAAGGGAAGTGCAGGTGTCTTTTTCTCCTGGTCTCTCTCTCTCTTTTTTCTTTGGCTCTTTTTTACCTATTGTTAGACTCTATTTATTTACAAGGAACACATAGGTCACGGATGGTACTGAATTGGATGTCTACTGAAAATCTCTGCTTTGGCCTCGACACACCTGCATATTTTTTTCCTGGTTTGTCTTTTCAATGAAAACATGCAAGGTGCCAAAAGCAATTAGATAGAAATTAAAAGACCAAGAACAATTTAAACCTAGACATCTCTGCAGGAAATAGCAACCTTTAACATGCGTCAGTAGAGAGTCATTGCCTTTGTATCAAAAGGAAAGAATAAGGGAATATCATAAGCATAAGGGAATATAAAGAGTTATAAGCACATGGAGATGTGAACAAGGTCATATAGCTGACAGATCGGAGTGGTAGGGGTTCTATAAAATGAAGGGTAATTTGTACTGTAATGTTATAAAAACATAAATGAGATGTATGGAGAAGGCAATGTGATCATGGCCCAATTCTGTTATCTCTTCTTGTAGTCACTGTACTGTTTACTTATTGGTTTACTTAATTATACAMGTTTCATTGTGTAAAAATAAATACTTGAACTGTCCGATGCTTGTTGTCTGGAAGTAAAATTAAAATAGAAAAAATCCCAGAAGCTAACTGAAAAGAAGCCATTATTTGACTGCAGTTGCACAGTATGATCTGAAAATCTCTAGCCCAAATCCAGCAGTACTTACTTTGGGAAACTGTTTGAAGGGTATTAACACTTTCTGGCCCAGCTTCATGTTCTTGTTGATGACCACGTCGATAAACTTCTCCTCTTCTTTCTCTTCTTTCTCTTCTTTCTCTTCATCTTTTTGCAATTTTTCGATTTCTACAGGGAGAAAAAAAAGGCAAGACGAGGCAATGACTACAAACGATTAAGACAAACATTCAAAAAGTGATCAAAGGATCAAAAGATGTTTGTCCCTTTTTTAAAAGGAGTTTGTTGAACTGAAATAATAGCCTTTAAGTGTGCCAGTTTGACAGTTGGTTTGTTGTCACTCAGGCTCACACCTTTTTGCTTGCTCAGTCAACTGTGAAATAGGCTCTTTTGGCAATGGTATTAATGAACTGGATATGGTTCAAATCATATCATAGTCATTCATCGTGCTCATTGGACGAAGCTCTCTGTCTGGTTTGTAATATTTTGCAATTTAATAGTAGGTAGATCAAATTTGAGTTTCCCAGACATTTGAATAGCTTTCATGTTTTACCTCATGAAAATTGATAATGAGGGAGTCTGCATGTAGAGAGATGAGTATATCTCCAGGGTATGGAAAATATTGGCTGTCACGGTTCCTCCCGTTTAGACGGTAGTCTTTGATGTATTTGAAGATATAACCTTGAAGGTTCAATGAGATGGATAACATCTGTGTTCAGGAGCCAATAAAATGATAATGTAGCAGGGGCTAGGGAGGCCAGGAAGGGCCAGGTGGGGTGGGGAACAGAACCTTCAGGCTAGCATTGGTCAGTGGACAATGTAACTGGGGTAATGGAGGGAGGACTTCAACAGAAACGCACTCATTCTCAATAGACATCTACTGCCTAAGCATGACATCTGAGTGACTAAAAACGTGTAAGTTCTGGATCTGTGGCATACAGGCTAATAAAGTGAAGAAATGGCAAGCTGTGTTCAGTTCAGAGTGGCAAACCAAGCTGTCTCCAGATTTGACTTTCTAATTGTTGCATATTATTATCATCGCATCTTCAAATCCTGCTTCTCAAATTACATAGGCTGTGAGTTCGTCGACGGTTTTAGTAAAGCAATCAAATAAATAAGAAACGGAGACTGTGTCCTGGCTCTATGAAGCTGGACAGCATTAGATTCCAAGAATAAAATGAAAGACAAAGAAAATYAGTCTTAACTAGGATAACAGATGTATCAGTAAGCAGGGATCTCTTCTAAGCCTCAACTCATCCCAGGAGGGAGCAGATTCCTCACGTTCTGAGGAGAGCCCAGATTAATATTAATGTGACCTCACAACATGCCTTACAGAGAGTCTATCTTCCTTCCTCAATGCTCTGGTTGTCCTCAAGGCAATATTCAGTATCCTGTGGATGAGTCAACGTCTCGTTATTGGTATCAACAGATTTGTAATGTGTCAGTGAAAACCCCCAAGGTTCATGGCTATAAGGATTTTAAAACATCTGGGAAAATATCCACACATTTTAGGCCATCTATAAAACCTAGCTGTCCCCTTTATCCAAACAACCTCAACTGCAGTTTTCTGTTCTATTTCCACAGTGGTTCTGTGAATACGTATCAAGAACACAGTTTTCACTAAGAGTGCCCTCTTCTCCTCTGAACCGGTGGTGACTGTAGCGGRGGATGGATTTCAACTGGCACTGCCGAGACCCTTGATTCCAAGAAAAAGGTATRATTTGATGGGGGTTGTGCTTCTTCTTCCTCCATCAAAGAGGATAGATATGTCATTAAAATTGCATTTACAGCTTGGGTGACGGCTAGGCTCTACACAGTACGGGGCCTGGCCCAGCTGTCTCCTCCTCTATTAGACATTGAATCACTTAAGAGAAGCAGCACACTGATTTAGACTACATCCATCCTTCCATTTAAAATGCATTAAGCTGGAGGAGATCTGTAGGATTATGCTTGACTTCTACATCAGGCTGTGAGTGGTGAGGAGTTGAGATGACGGGGTGGAGAGGGGGGTGGAGAGGGGGGTGCGGGGAGGCAATCAGGTTATTACATCCTCTAATGTCACGTTGTAGAGAGGGTCAATATTACGATGTGATATTGAGAAGATCAAGCAGCAGAGGTCTAATGGCAGTCACATCAAATATTGATCATGCAAACTATGTAGGGAATGCATAGGTTGCATTGGTGGCTAAACGGTGACATTTTCACCAAACTCCTTGAGACTAGTTGACAGATGCATAAGGTTGAAGGTATTACATTTCTTCCAAACAGGAGGCAACATGCTTCTGGGCAATACTGGTCACACACCATGAGTTGCGGCGAATGCTTGAACATTCTTCTTCTAAATGGTTTGAACTGCTCCTTATTCTGTCTTCATGTTGTTATGTTATGTTTTTCCAAAATAAAGAAATGAGTCTTTGTAGAAACTTACTCAGGCAGAACATGTCCAAGTCCACTTTTTATGATGGTAAAGAATTCAGAGCAAATCGTATGCAATGTTTCTGTGATTAGCATGGACAAAACATTTTGGACTCCTACATTGGACTCCTGCATAAAGTAGACTAAGTAACTCTACATTCCAACTCAATTGGCTGGAACATACTGGTGCTTTAGAGTTAACGAAACAAATATTTGTTCACATTTTCTTTAACCTGTTTAATGTCATAAAATCGTTTTTCCCAAACATTGCGTTGAAAACCTACGTATCCTATTTCTGTCTCAACTTAATGACTGAAATACCTCCCAGTCAAACAACAATACCTCCATGAAACAACATACAGTGTGTGTATATTATAGTAAGAAGAAACAACATTACAGTGTGTTTATTTATAGTAAGAAGAAACACCATTACAGTGTGTGTATATTATAGTAAGAAGAAACAACATTACAGTGTGTATATATTATAGTAAGAAGAAACACATTACAGTGTGTGTATATTATAGTAAGAAGAAACAACATTACAGTGTGTTGTATATTATAGTAAGAAGAAACAGCATTACAGTGTGTGTATATTATAGTAAGAAGAAACAGCATTACAGTGTGTGTATATTAAGTAAGAAGAAACAACATTACAGTGTGTATATATTATAGTAAGAAGAAACACATTACAGTGTGTGTTATATATAGTAAGAAGAAACAACATTACAGTGTGTGTATATTATAGTAAGAAGAAACAGCATTACAGTGTGTGTATATTATAGTAAGAAGAAACAACATTACAGTGTGTGTATATTATGTAAGAAGAACAACATTACAGTGTGTGTATATTATAGTAAGAAGAACAACATTACAGTGTGTGTATATTATAGTAAGAAGAAACACATTACAGTGTGTGTATATTATAGTAAGAAGAAACAACATTACAGTGTGTGTTATTATAGTAAGAAGAAACAACATTACAGTGTTGTGTATATTATAGTAAGAAGAAACAACATTACAGTGTGTGTATTATTATAGTAAGAAAGAAACAACATTACAGTGTGTGTATATTATAGTAGAGAAACAACATTACAGTGTGTGTATATTATAGTAAGAAGAAACAGCATTACAGTGTGTGTATATTATAAGTAAGAAGAAACAGCCATTACAGTGTGTATTATTATATAGTAAGAAGAAACAACATTACAGTGGTGTGTATATTATAGTAAGAAAATAGAAGT
>NC_036869.1:12414820-12427522 GCF_002910315.2 Salvelinus sp. IW2-2015
AAGAAGAAACACATTACAGTGTGGTATAATTATAGTAGAAGAAGAAACACATTACAGTGTGTGTATATTTATTAAGAAGAAACACATTACAGTGTGTGTATATTGTTAAGAAGAAACAACATTACAGCTGTGTTTATATTATAGTAAGAAGAAAAACATACAGTGTGGTATATTATAGTAAGAAGAAACACATTACAGTTGTGTTTATATTATAGTAAGAAGAAACAACATTACGGTGTGTATATATTAGTAAGAAGAAACAACATTACAGTGTGTGATATATAGTAAGAAGAAACAACATTACAGGTGTGATTATATAGATAGAAGAAACAACATTACAGTGTGTGTATATTATAGTAAGAAGAAACAACATTACAGTGTGTATATATATTAGTAAGAAAAAACAACATTACAGTGTGTGTATATTATAGTAAGAAAAAACACATTACAGTGTGTGTAATTATAGTAAAAGAAACAGCATACAGTGGTGTGTATATTATAGTAAGAAGAAAACAACATACAGTGTGTGTATATTAAGTAAGAAGAAACAACATTACAGTGTGTGTATATTATAGTAAGAAGAAACAACATTACAGTGTGATATTATATAAGAAGAAACAACATTACAGTGTTTGTATTATAGTAAAGAAACACATTACAGTGTGTGTATATTATAGTAAGAAGAAACAACATTACAGTGTGTATATTATAGTAAGAAAAACAACATACAGTGTGTGATATTATAGTAAGAAGAAACACATTACAGTGTGTGTATATTATTAGTAAGAAGAAACAAACATTACAGTGTGTTTATATTTAGTAAGAAGAAACAACATTACAGTGTGGTATATTATAGTAAGAAGAAACAACATTACAGTGTGTATTAATTATAGAAGAAGAAACAGCATTACAGTGTGTTGTATATTATAGTAAGAAGAAACAGCATTACCATTACAGTGTGTGTATATTATAGTAAGAAGAAACAACATTAGTAAGAAACACACAATATAACTGGTCTGTAGGTTTGAGCAGCTTGATCTACCAGGTTACAGATCAATACCATAGCTACCTGCTGTCATTTCAATGTGTCACAGTCCTGTGTTAGCCCAGTATTTGATGTAGACGCTATTTTCCCCTCAAATTGCCCCCTGCTTGTGACTCTCTGTAGATTTCCATGACAACTGACAGACTGTGATGAAAAGCGCCATATTCTGGGTTTCAGTCTGTTAAGTGGTTACCTGCAGCCTTCAGGCGACATTCTGTGGSCAAGAGAACTGCATATTAACACAGAGGGAATACAACTAATTTCTCTTTGTCCTTTCAGACAGACAGGACTCTTAGGGCTACAGCACAGGGGGAAAACTGACATTAAATTGACATTTCAAATAAAAGAGTTCAAATAAACTGTTGTTGTTTTTTTGTATTTTTGTATTTATTAAAAGTGATGTTTTAGTTCTGCAATGGAGAAAATTATTCTTACATTTGGCTGTTAAGTGAAATTAAGGACCAAATGAAAAGAAATGCTAGAACAGGAACTTCATTATTCTGTAATGTTCTGAAGCAAAGCCTTAATGAACTGTGTAACACTAGAACAAGCCTGGTCAGTTTCCTCACAACAGGAGACCAGGCTCTCCTCGCCTCAGTTCATTAAATCAATCTCAGACAGAAATCACACTAAAATTCATTTACATTTACATTGTCAACATCTCCTTCTRTTCTTCCTCCTCCACATCTCCATCTCCGTTTGTCAGAGGACCCTTGCATGCCTTTGTTCCCTTGCATGCCACAGCATGCCTTTGTTCTATTCCTAATACGACCACAAACTCAGTGTAATTGTAACGTTCGTTCTCCTCCTCGTCTGAGGAGGAACAAGGATCGGACCAATATGCAGCGAGGTATGAAGACATAATGATTTATAAATAATAACGAAGACGAAAAACACTTAATAAACTACAAAACAATAAACGACGTTACAAGACCTGAACATAAGAACTTACAATATAACACGAAGAACAGGAACAGACTAACCAAACGAACGAACACGAAACAGTCCCGTGTGGTGCGACAGACACAGAAACAGGAACAATCACCCACACACAAACAGTGTGAACAACCTACCTTAATATGGTTCTCAATCAGAGGAAACGTAAAACACCTMCCCCTAATTGAGAACCATATCAGGCTAATACATAGAACCCAACATAGAAACACATAARATAGAATGCCCACCCCAACTCACGCCCTGACCATACTAAACAAATACAAAAACAAGGGAAAACAGGTCAGGAACGTGACAGTAATTCAGGATATCAGGCTGTGAGAAAGAGCTCAGCTCAACACTCAGACCTCAGACCATCACACAGGGTTGTCTCAGCTCAACACTCAGACCATCACCACAGGCTGTCTCAGCTCAACAATCAGACCATCACACAGGGTTGTCTCAGCTCAACACTCAGACCATCACACAGGGTGTCTCAGCTCAACACTCAGACCATCACACAGGTTGTCTCAGCTCAAACACTCAGACCATCACACAGGGTGTCTCAGCTCAACACTCAGACCATCACACAGGGTGTTCTCAGCTCAACACTCAGACCATCACACAGGGTGTGTCTCAGCTCAACACTCAGACCATCACACAGGTTGTCTCAGCTCAACACTCAGATCCACACAGGTTGTCTCGGCTCAACACTCAGACCATCACACAGGGTTGTCTCGGCTCAACACTCAGACCATCACACAGGGTTGTCTCGGCTCAAACACTCAGACCATCACACAGGGTTGTCTCGGCTCAACACTCAGACCATCACACAGGGTTGTCTCAGCTCAACACTCAGACCATCACACAGGGTTGTCTCAGCTCAACACTCAGACCATCACACAGGGTTGTCTCAGCTCAAACACTCAGACCATCACACAGGGTGTCTCGCTCAACACTCAGACCATCACACAGGTTGTCTCGGCTCAACACTCAGACCATCACACAGGTTGTCTCGCTCACACTCAGACCATCACACAGGGTGTCTCAGCTCAACACTCAGACCATCACACAGGGCTGACTCAGCTCAATACTCAGACCATCACACAGGGTTGTCTCAGCTCAATACTCAGACCATCACACAGGGCTGTCTCAGCTCAATACTCAGACCATCAACAGGGCTGTCTCAGCTCAACACCAGACACATCACACATGGCTGTTTCAGCTCAACTCAGACCATCACACAGGGCTAGTCTCAGCTCAGTACTCAGACCATCACACAGGCTGACTCGCTCATACTCAGACCATCCACCACAGGTTTGTCTTCAGTCAAGTACTTCGACCATCACACAGGGCTGTCTCAGCTCAATACTCAGACCATCACACATGGCTGTCTCAGCTCAATACTCAGACCATCACACATGGCTATCTCAGCTCAATACTCAGACCATCACACAGGGCTGTCTCAGCTCAACACTCATGCCACCCACCGACGCTGTCCTGAAATCTCCATTTCACTCTGGCTCCTTGACAAGGTCAGACTGGCGGCAGGAATTCATCTCAGCCCCTAATCTGGAGATTACATTCTCCTTGCCCGGCCCAGCGCTGGGCCCTCCCTGTCTCTCTCTCTCTCTCTCTCGGTTTCTCTCCTTTTCTCACTGCTGCCCTTGCCCTCTCTCTCCCTATCTCCCATGCCCTCCCAGACCCTCTCTCTCTCCCTGCAGCCCCTGGCCCCCACCTCTTTCCCTCTATCCCTCACTCCCTGTCTCTCCCTCGCTCTCCCCTGGCCCCTGGCATCCGGGTACTCTGCTGTGAGGTAAGTAACGTGCCCAGACCTGCTTTCAGCAAGCAGTTAATGTCTAGGATTAAGGCTGAGAGCTCTCCCTCCCTGCAGCACCTGGTAGCCCAGCTATGGTAAGAATGAGACTGAGAGACCCTCCACCACTGCAGTGGGCCCCTTTCAATTTAGCAGCCTGACCGTTGGCATTAGGAATACACCCAGCTAACCTGGGCCTCTGTTCTCCGTTCAGTTCTTCTCTCTGATTTCAACCCCCTAATCATTCTCATAGATAGGAGAGAGTATATAGGGATACAGTTATCTTTGGCCTGCCCCACCCTGCCTTACTAATAGTATGGGAAATATATWGGGAAAATACATCTGCATAACAAAAGAAAATGCAGAATTGTAATTAATTGTTTTACTATGAACTTGACAGGGGGTATAACGGTTCGATGGATTCTCTGTTTTTTTTATAAATTGTTTAACATGTCAGAATGTTATTGATTTTTTACAGCTATAAAGCATTTAGATGTTTCCTTGTCATGGCAACAAGAAGATAAATTATGTTTTCTTTCTTATCTAACTGGATGAGTTACATTWAAAAAAATGTATTTCCTTACAACAGTCTGGGGAGCCAGAGATATTCAAATTCAGAAGAGTCAGAAACATGAAAGGATTTGCATTTGGCTTATGAGTTCTTATTTCTCATCCTCAATCAAACCCAACGCTGAGATACTCATCTCTGTCTCCTCAGCTCATACTGATGTCCTTTATAAAAACAGAGGACATTATACTCCATTTAGACATACAGTGCATTCAGAAAGTATTCACACCCCTTGACTTTTTCCACATTTTGATGTATTACAGTGTGAATTTAAAATTGATTAAATTTAGATTTTTTTTGTCACACAATACCCCATTATGTCAAAGTCTTGAGTCAATAAGTATTCAAACTCTTTGTTATGGCAAGTATAAATAAGTTCAGGAGTAAATATGTGCTTAACAAGTAACCAAATAAGTTGCATGGACTCAATCCAATAATAGTGTTTAACATGATTTCTGAATGACAACCTCATCTCTGTACCCCACACATACAAGTATATGTAAGTTCCCACAGTTGAGCAGTGAATTTCAAACACAGATTCAACCACAAAGACCAGGGASGTTTCCCAATGCCTCGCGAAGAAGTGCACCTATTAGTAGATGGGTAAAAAAWAWAATAARAGACACTGAATATCCTTTTGAGCATGATGAAGTTATTGATTACACTTTGGATGGTGTATCAATACACCCAGTCACTACAAAAATACAGGCATCTTTTCTAACTCAGTTGCCGGAGAGGAAAGAAACCATTCAGGGATTTCACAATGAGGCCAAAGGGGACYTTAAAACAGTTACAGAGTTGAATGGCTTAGATAGGAAACAACTGAGGATGGATCAACATTTTAGTTACTCCCCAATACTAACCTAACTGACAGAGAAAAAAAGGAACCCTGTACAGAATACAAATATTTCAAAACATGCATCATGTTTGCAACAAGGCAGTAAAGTAATCCTGCAAAAAATGTAGAAAAGCAATGAACGTCCGGAATACCAGGGTTATGTTTGGGTTAAATCCAATACAACACATTATTGAGTAACACTCTCCATATTTTCAAGCATAGTGGTGGCTGCATCATGTTATGGGTATGCTTTTAAAAGTTAACGACTGGGGAGGTTTTCAGGATTAAAAATAAATGGAATGGATCTAAGCACAGGCAAAATCCTAGAGGAGAACCTGGTTCAGTTTGCTTTCCACCAGACACTGGGAGATGAATTCCCCTTTCATCAAGACAATAACCTAAAACACATGGCCACATCTACACTGGAGTTGCTTACCAAGAAGACAGTGGATGTTCCTGAGTGGCCAAGTTACAGTTTTGACTTAAATCTACTTGAAAATCTATGGCAAGACCTGAAAATGGTTGTCTAGCAATGATCAACAACCAGTTTGACAGAGCTTGAAGAATTTTGAAAAGAATAATGGGCAAATGTTGAACAAAGGGTTTTCTACAAAGTGTTGACTCAGAGGTGTGAATACTATTTCTGTATATCATTTTCAAAAAATGTGCAATTTTTTAAAACATGTTTTCAATTTGTCATTATGGTGRATTTTGTGTAGATTGGTGATCAAAAAATATATTGAATCAATTTTGAATTCAGGCTGTAATACAACAAAATGTGCAATAAGTAAAGTGGTATGAACACTTTCTGAAGGCTCTGTATCATGATGTTCTGACAAGTCAGGTCTCCAACCAGTTCATATACAGTACCAGTCAAAATTTTGGACACACCTACTAATTCAAGGGTTTTTCTTTATTTTCACTATTTTCTACATTGTAGAATAATAGTGAAGACATCAAAACTATGAAATAACACATGGAATCATGTAGTAACCAAAAAGGTGTGAGACAAATTTAAATATATTTTACATTTTAGATTCTTCAAAGTAGCCACCCTTGATGACAGCTTTGCACACTCTTGGAATTCACTCAACCAGCTTCATGGGTAGTCACCTGGAATGCATTTCAATMAACAGGTGTGGCTTGTTAAAAGTTCATTTGTGGAATTCCTTTCCTTCTTAATGAGCCAATCAGTTGTGTTGTGACAAGGTAGGGTTGGTATAAAAGACCAAGTTKATGTTATGATTATTTGTTTGGGTTGTTTAAACTACAGAATAATCAAATTCCTTTGCTGCATCCCCTGGAAGCAGACAAAAAAAGGAATCCAATAACTGCCACTAATATATAGCTTAGAGTTAATATGATTCCCAAATGGTACCTTATTCCCTACATAATGCARTACTTTTGACCAGGGCCCATAGGGAATAGGGTGCCATATAGGGTGGGACCCATGCAGTACTAGCTCTGAACAACATCCCTTGACTGGTAGACTAATTCTGAACTCCGAACTCTGTCATGGAAAAACCTTGTCTGATTATTAAACCGTGTTCTTCAGAAGGACAGTGGGTTTCTCAGCCTGCTAGATTGACAGCATTTTAATACCCATGAACATTACGTTACATGTGGCCCCAGCGAGTGTGACAGTCTTCAACTGTCACAACCAATCTGGGTTAAAAGTCTAAGTAGTTCCAATTACCTCTGACCTGCATGTCAATGCAGACTCAAATATCTCCTACTTGACGGCCTCACTCCACTTAAGACGAAAATAATAACAATATTTCAAGGCCCTAAAAGAAAACAAACAAACCACGAAATACAAACACACACACACACTCACACACACACACTCGCTCACACACGCACAAGATATGTCCCCAGACACTTTGCTATAAGACTGCCTCGGTTGCATATTCAACAACAAACCATTATGCAAGATGTTTTGTTAACTAAAATACCTGACACACATTTTACAAAACCACTTTCAGGGTATATTCTACAGTATGTGTAATTTATGTCTTATCTGTAGCCCCTTATTAATATTTCTAATATTGATAACATAGTATTTTTWAAAACTCAAAATGTAATAAAATTCAACTCTATCTCTGAGGTGTCTTCTCGTTTTAAGCCCATAACCATGTGTGTGAGGTGTATAAAGTGGATTTCAATGTAGATTTGTTTAAGTCTACTTAGAAACACTCTGTGTGACCCTGATTTAGCCCACTGCAGTAAAAGGTTAAGTGAAATACCAAGAGAGACTTAACAGATACTAAGAAACCCTATGCAGTTGTAAACATGCCAGTAAACTSCATCCCCTACACTGCATTTAACTCAAACTAAAACAGTTAGTTCCTCTGACACTGCAGCAGTCAGACGGCAGCGCACAGGCTCGTTCCTCAAACGTGTTATATAGGTTAATGGGATTCTCTATGCATAATTCACAAATATTCTGTTCATAAAATATTCTGTTTTCCCACAAAACAATAGATTAGCAGAAAACGAAGCTGCTCTGGAGAAACCTCTACCCAGCGAGATAAAGCACCCATGTAGAGACCATCTGGGGTTCAGGTAGCTAGTTAGGTATACCTTGCTGTATTAAAGGCATGAAGGCCAGGCTTCCTGTGGAGTTGAAGAATACAGGGATACAGTAGCAYAAGGCTGGAATGATGGTCTCCCACTCCAATGAGATGCTAACCCCCCCACCACCATAACACACACACACGCATGCACACACACACTCCAAATAGATGCTATTGAAGCTTCAACCTATACCTGCCCTCTCTGTCCCCTCACACATGTCCTGCCCCTTCCCCCCTCTGCACCCACGCATGTCCTGCCCATTTGATGTCTGCATCAGCACATTTGTTTCTCCAGCCGTCCAATCCTAGACACAATAGACTACCTGCACTTTGAAGGTGTCTGATTAAAAATGTTGTTTATGAGGTTGTGGAGCAGTAAGATGCGAGTTGACGTGAGCCGTCCTGGGGAAGGGACCAGGCGTCTTTCTCCTGTCAGATTCACTCTAAAATGAACCACTATCTCTGTGTGGCTATCCTGTACAAGAACACAGACGCCTGCCCATGGTTCCTTCTGGCAACACTGTAAACACTGATGCTGGTCCACCAGAATAAACACTGATGCTGGTCCACCAAAATAAACATATAACAGACACTAAACTACAGCAGTAGATTGTGAACAGATTCTGAGAAATAACACACTTTGCATGTTGATATGTTACAATGAGTGAAAAAACTCTAATAAATGATAATGTACTGTACCAACCTCTATATTACACGGTACCAACCTCTGTACTATACTGTATCAAGATCTGTATTATACTGTATCAACGTCTGTATTATACTGTACCAACATCTGAAGTCCACAATCATCTGCCTTTGTTTTGTTGACGTTGACTACATCTGTATTATACTGTATCAACATATGTATTATACTGTATCAACATCTGTATTATACTGTATAAAACATCTGTATTATACTGTATCAACCTCTGTATTATACTGTATCAACATCTGTAGTATACTGTATAACCTGTAGTATACTGTATCATCATCTGTAGTATACTGTATCAAACACCTGTAGTATACTGTATCAACCTCTGTATTATACTGTACCAACATCTGTATTACACTGTATCAACCTCTGTATTATACCGTACCAACCTCTGTATTATAATGTATCAACATCTGTATTATACTGTACCAACATCTGTACTATACTGTACAACATCTGTAAGTATACTGTTCAACCTCTGTACTATACTGTATCAACATCTGTACTATATTGTGTCAACCTCTGTATTATACTGTATCAACATCTGTATTAACTGTACCAACATCTGTATTATACTGTACCAACCTCTGTATTATACTGTACCAACATCTGTATTATACTGTACCACCCTCTATTATACTGTACCACCATCTGTACTATACTATATCAACCTCTGTACTATACTGTATCAACATCTGTACTATATTGTGTCAACCTCTGTATTATACTGTACCAACATCTGTAGTATACTGTATCAACATCTGTATTATACTGTACCAACCTCTGTATTATACTGTACCAGCCTCTATTATACTGTACCAACATCTGTATTATACTGTACCAACATCTGGAGTATACTGTATCAATCACTGTATTATACTGTACCACCTCTGTATTATACTGTATCAACCGCTGTATTATACTGGACCAACAGCTGTATTATACTGTACCCACCTCTGTATTATACTGTATCAACATCTGTATTATATCTGTATCAACATCTGTAGTATACTGTATCAACATCTGTATTATACTGTATCAACATCTGTATTATTTGTGTCAACATCTGTATTATACCGTGTCAACCTCTGTATTATACTGTGTCAACATCTGTATTCTACTGTACTAACCTTCTGTATTATACTGTATCAACAGCTATATTAACTGTATCAACATCTGTATTATACTGTATCAACATCTGTATTATACTGTACCAACCTCTGTATTATACTGTATCAACATCTGTATTATACTGTATCAACCTCTGTATTATACTGTATCAACCTCTGTATTATACTGTATCAACATCTGTATTATACTGTACCAACCTCTGTATTATACTGTATCAACCTCTGTATTATACTATATCAACCTCTGTATTATACTATATCAACCTCTGTATTATCTGTATCAACATCTGTATTATACTGTACCAACCTCTGTATTATACTGTATCAACATCTGTACTATACTGCACCAACCTCTGTATTATATTGTGTCAACCTCTGTATTATATTGTGTCAACCTCTGTATTATACTGTACCAACATCTGTATTATACCTGTACAACATCTGTATTACACTGTATCAACCTCTGTATTATACCGTACCAACCTCTGTATTATACTGTATCAACATCTGTATTATACTGTACCAACATCTGTACTATACTGTACCAACATCTGTAGTATACTGTATCAACCTCTGTACTATACTGTATCAACATCTGTACTATATTGTGTCAACCTCTGTATTATACTGTATCAACATCTGTATTATACTGTACAAACATCTGTATTATACTGTACCAACATCTGTATTATACTGTATCAACATCTGTATTATACTGTATCAACCCTGTAGTATACTGTATCAACATCTGTAGTATACTGTATCAACATCTGTATTATACTGTTCAACCTCTGTATTATACTGTACCAACATCTGTATATACTGTACACATCTGTATTAACTGTACCAACCTCTGTATTATACTGTACCAACATCTGTATTATACTGTACCAGCTCTATTATACTGTACACCATCTGTACTATACTATATCAACCTCTGTACTATACTGTATAACATCTGTACTATATTGTGTCAACCTCTGTATTATACTGTACTAACCTCTGTAGTATACTGTATCAACAGCTATATTATACTGTATCAACATCTGTATTATACTGTATCAACATCTGTATTATACTGTACCAACCTCTGTATTATACTGTATCAACATCTGTATTATACTGTACCAACATCTGTATTATACTGTACCAACAATCTGTATTATACTGTACCAACCTCTGTATTATACTGTACCAAACATCTGTATTATACTGTACCAGCCTCTATTATACTGTACACCATCTGTACTATACTATATCAACTCTGTACTATACTGTATCAACATCTGTACTATATTGTGTCAACCTCTGTATTATACTGACCAACATCTGTAGTATACTGTACCAACCTCTGTATTATACTGTACAAACATCTGGAGTATACTATCAACATCTGTATTATACTGTACCAACCTCTGTATTATACTGGACCAACAGCTGTATTATACTGTACCAACCTCTGTATTATACTGTATCAACATCTGTATTATACTGTATCAACATCTTGTAGTATACTGTATCAACATCTGTATTATACTGTATCAACATCTGTATTATATTGTGTCAACATCTGTTATTATACCGTGTCAACCTCTGTATTATACTGTGTCAACATCTGTATTCTACTGTACTAACCTCTGTATTATACTGTATCAACAGCTATATTATACTGTATCAACATCTGTATTATACTGTATCAACATCTGTATTATACTGTGTCAACATCTGTATTCTACTGTACTAACCTCTGTATTATACTGTATCAACAGCTATTATTATACTGTATCAACATCTGTATTATACTGTATCAACATCTGTATTATACTGTACCAACTCTGTATTATACTGTATCAACATCTGTATTATACTGTATCAACCTCTGTATTATACTGTATCAACCTCTGTATTATACTGTATCAACATCTGTAATTATACTGTACCAACCTCTGTATTATACTGTATCAACCTTGTATTATACTATATCAACCTCTGTATTATACTGTATCAACATCTGTATTATACTGTACACCTCTGTATTATACTGTATCAACATCTGTACTATACTAGCCAACCTCTGTATTATATTGTGTCAACCTCTGTATTATATGTGTCACTCTGTATTATACTGTACCAACATCTGTATTACACTGTATCAACCTCTGTACTATACTGTATCAACATCTGTACTATATTGTGTCAACCTCTGTATTATATTGTGTCAACCTCTGTATTAATTGTGTCAACCTCTGTATTATACTGTACCAACTTGTATTACACTGTATCAACCTCTGTACTATACTGTATCAACATCTGTACTATATTGTGTCAACCTCTGTATTATACTGTATCAACATCTGTATTATACTGTACAAACATCTGTATTATCTGTACAACAGCTGTATTATACTGTACCAACCTCTGTATTATACTGTACCAACATCTGTATTATCTGTACCAACATCTGTATTATACTGTAAACCAACTCTGTATTATACTGTATCAACATCTGTACTATACTGTATCAACATCTGTAGTATACTGTGTCAACATCTGTATTCTACTGTACTAACCTCTGTATTATACTGTATCAACAGCTATATTAATACCTGTAATCAACATCTGTATTATACTGTATCAACATCTGTATTATACTGTACCAACCTCTGTATTATACTGTATCAACATCTGTATTATACTGTATCAACCTCTGTATTATACTGTATCAACATCTTATATACTGTACCAACTCTGTATTATACTGTATCAACCATCTGGAGTATACTGTATCAACATCTGTATTATACTGTACCAACCTCTGTATTATACTGTATCAACATCTGTATTTACTGTATCAACTCTGTATTATACTGTATCAACCTCTATATTATACTGTATCAACCTCTGTATTATACTGTATCACATCTGTATTATACTGTACCAACCTCTGTATTATACTGTATCAACATCTGTATTATACTGTAATCAAACCTCTGTATTATACTGTATCAACCTCTGTATTATACTGTATCAAACATCTGTATTATACTGGTACAACCTCTGTATTATACCTGTATCACTGTATCA
>NC_036869.1:12427622-12442122 GCF_002910315.2 Salvelinus sp. IW2-2015
CCTGGCAGGGTCCGCATGTGAATGCTAATCCCTTGCTAACTCTGCAGCTCCACGTGGAAGTGCCTGGAATGTTTGATGCCGCATCCTGGCGGTTTGGCTGGAGTGCCGTGGAGGGGGGTTGGCGAGGGGATGGAGGCATTGGAAGTTAAGACCAGGTTTAGCCTATGTTCTCTCTCTTCCGTCTGGGCTTCTACCAGATGGAAGTGTCCGATTTGGCTTGTGGGTATTCTTCCATTTATTTGGCTTGGGCTACGGCAACAGTAGCCCTGTGTAAAGTTGGTTTAATAAACCGTAATTCGCAAACTAATCCTCTGTTGACAATAGGTTCCATTTATGATTATAGGTCATTAAATATTTTATGTTGCCGCTATTTATGTATATATTTGATGTTGCCGGTATTTATGTATATATTTATTTGTGTATTTTTAAGGGCATATTTGGTGCAAGTTTATCAAGTTGTCTGGCTAGCTTTAGCTAAGCTCATGTTTTAATGACGAGCTAATATAGCACCGTAATGTCACGCTAGTTCTTGCTAGCAGGTGATTTATTGTAATTCAAGACTCTTTATTGATAATATTAAGTGATGATTATTTTCTGTACTACCTAAAAGGTTTATATAAAGGGTTGTACTTGTGCTCTGTATTTGGATTAATGTCACTTCACATTGAGGGCATGTATCGTTACTGTTGTCTTCTAAGTTATCTCCTTGTGTCTACCTAACCCGTGACATGTGGCTGTGACCATTCCTGTCAATGCCTGTCCTGGTGACTCCATTGTTTACATTTAATTTTAGTCTGAGCTAGACACTCTTATCTCATAGATTTACATGCGGTCCTGGTGACTCCTGGGCGCCTTATTCATTAAAGGCGAGTGTCCATGAGTGGAGTGCTGATCTGGGATCAGGTCCCCTCTCCCTATGTATCTGATTCATTATGATCTAGGATCAGGTCCCTTGTCGCATGTAATTGTTCATTATGATCTAGGATACAGGTCCCTCTCTCATGTATTGATTCATTATGATGCTAGTATCAGGTCGCTCCTCCATGTAATCTGATTCATAAATGATCTAAAGGCTAAACTGATCCTCTTTAAAAGAGCCTTTGGGGGATTTTTTGACAGACAGGTCATGCCTCATTTAAAACCCCTTCGCCTACAATGGTCCCACCCACTGAATCGAATTACATGATAACAATAGTCAATCTCTGTTTAAGATAGAGATGTCCTGTTTTGTTTCCTTGGGCTGTGTCTCAATCCATCATCTCTGATATCACACTTACATCATTCTGTGGTAATGGTTGCAGAGTAGATGGGTGAATTGTTCAAACATGAGACATCACGAAAACATCGGTCTTCTCATAAAGTCGTATGTAGAAGTATGAACGGTTTGGGGCCACAAACTATTATGATAAACGTCTCTATTGAAAGCTTGGACTCGTACGAACACGATGGTGTTCTCGCGTTTTGCCTCTAGGAATTACAACAAGACTACAGGATGAAATGTGATAGGGGCGGCAGGGTAGCTAGTGGTTAGAGCATGTGGACTAGTAACGAAAGGTTGCAAGTCTTAATCCGAGCTGACAAGGTACAGAATTGTCGTTCTGCCCTGAACAGAGTTAACCCACTGTTCCTAGGTCCGTTCATTTGAAATAAGAATTTGGTTCTTAAACTGACTTATGTAGTTAATAAGGTAAAATATTATTAGGGACACAGAAGAAAATTAAATTAAATTAATATGAATGACTTTATTTTCGGTGTAAATCCGCCAACCTCCCTTATGGGCTTATTAATTACCACATATAACAAACATTATAATATTCACTGTCGTAGATTTAAAGTGACATTCTCTTCCAGTGTTTTTGCATTGAGCATCACATGAGAATGAACAATGAAAGGTAAAAATCAATACATAATATTTAAATAAGGTGATGGGTAACAACATAATTATATCCCTAGAGCGTAATATGATATATCACATACATAACATGATTACAGATAATTTAATACAGAAAAAAATAAACAAAGGCATTTGAACCTCAGTGTGGAACAAAGAGTAGATTCATGATGGAGACAATGTCTAGGACAATCTTTACACACACATACCATTTACCACTATAGAAGATTCATGATGTGGAGACAAGCCTAACACACGTACCATTTAACCGACATAGGGAAGATTCATATGGGAGACAAGCGCCTATACACAATTATTCACACATACATTTAGCCACATAGAGAGTCATATGGGAGGCAAGTCTATACACAATCTAATATACACTACATCACAATTTATACTAGAGTATTTCATATGGGGAGACAGCCTATACACACGTCATTTACCACAGCTAGAATTCATATGGGACGCCAAGCCTATATCACTAATCTATATACACACATACCAGTTTACCACATAGAAGATTCATTATTGGAGAACAAGCCTATATCACAAATCTATATACATCACCCGCGTACCAGTTACAACATAGAAGCTAAATTATTTGTACAATTTAGTTATAGGTAGCCTTTTTTCTTTTATTCCTAGGATTTATATAAATTTCCGCAACGGAAACCACATGGACAAAAAAACATTTAAATTGGGCTCTCATCCTCAGCCACATAACTGCCAGGGTATTATTGGTGGTATGTCTCCTCATCACTCAACACAATACTGCCAGGGTTATATGGTTGGTGGTCTGCTCCTCATCACTAGCCACATAATGCCAGGTATATCTGGGTGGCTGTACTCCTCTCACTCAGCACTAATGCCAGGGTTATCTGTGTGGCTTTCTGGAATAAGAGAAGTTGATATCATAGTAGTAAGGGCAGATAGAGGATAAGATGAGTTTTCATTCTCTATTGTCTTCGATGTCACAATAGTTAACATTGTCTTTCCTCCATTTTCACCACATCTATC
Organism: Salvelinus sp. IW2-2015; assembly: GCF_002910315.2. Lineage (NCBI taxonomy): Eukaryota > Metazoa > Chordata > Actinopteri > Salmoniformes > Salmonidae > Salvelinus > Salvelinus sp. IW2-2015. The sequence goes on from NC_036869.1 coordinate 12,430,534, forward strand.
AATAAGCTGTTTCAATACGCAATCTCTCTCAAAATTTTCGCTCGTGTACGCAATCTAACAACGGAGGAGAGGAAAGAAGATTCTTGATTCTTCTCTTTTCCTCCTCTTCTTCTTCTGCTCTCTTTTCTTTGTGTTCCTCCTTTTCTTCTCGACGCTGTTATATTTTTGGAAGCCTCTCTTTCCTACAGAGGTTTTACTTCTGTTGTCGGTGTAACTTACTTGGTATCGGAATCCAGGACTATGTACTCTGTCGTGCATTCAGTTCATTCGTTATATAAAATAGGAGATTAATGCGTAAATCTCTAACCTCGCTCAATGTTTACTCCTCTATTGGCTTTCTTACTCGGGAATAGCTATGATATTCTTTCTACCTCCCTCTCCTCTTCGCATCGCTTCTCATTGCTCTTCCATCTCCCCTCCTCATTCGGACTGCACTCATTCTATATATCAGCACCAGCAATTCGGGGATCTACTTCTTTCTCCTCGGCACTCTATCTTCCCCTCGGACTCTCTCTTCTTCCCCTCGCCTCTCGTTTCTCTTACTGCGGCTCACGACTCAATTTTCTCCGGGAACTCTCTTTCTCCTCGCCATTGCCTGTCCTTTTCCTGGATGCTCATGTTCTCCTGGTACTTCGCATGTTGTCCATGCGACTAGAACCACCTCAGATTACTTACCTCCCGGCACTGCGCTATTCTATTGTTTTTCGGCTGAGTGACTCGCAGGGATACAGAACAGTATCTTCGATCCATCCGACACTCTATTCTCATATACCCTGGCAGTATGTTGGTTGAGTGATGAGGCAGACATATAACCACAGATATTACCCTGGCAGTATGTGGGCTGAGGTGATGAGGAGCAATTTAAATGCTTTTTTTCTCGCTCTTCTTTTCTCCTTTGTACCTCTTTCTCGCCTTTTGATCTCTTTTTCTCTCAGACTCTCGTCTTGATCTCTTTCTCTTTTGCTCTCCTCTTTTGGACTCTCTTTCTCTCGGGACTCTTTCTCTTCTCTCATAGATCTTGTTTTTCCTTGGTTTCTTTTTTCTTCCTTTTTCTGTATTTTCTTCGTCTTCCATTTGCTTGTGTGCTTTCCGTCTTGCGGAATGGATTATATTACTTCTTAATTCTGGAAATATTCAAAGAAAAAAAGGCTCCAACTATCCTTCATCTAACTTAAAGCTTGTATACACATAGGTATTCTAAGCTTCTCTTGTGCTGGTAACTGGTACTCGTTGTGTGGTAATATTTATCTGTGATGACGATCGTTGCTCTATATGGCTTTTTCGTCTTCCTTTCCGGATAAATGAATCTTTCTACCACTCGTATGGTATATGGGTATGTCTCTGTGTATTATTTTGATAGATTTTTCGTTGTATAGGCTTGTTCTCCCCCTTATGAATTTTCCTTGCACTTTCTATTTTACCTGGTGGTAGGGGGGAAACTGTGCTACTCTTTCTCTCGGACTCTCGTTTGATCGTATCCTATGAGCTCTCTTTCTGCCTCGTAGCTATCTCTCTCGCTTGACCTTCTCTTGCTCTCCATATTGTAATCTTCTATGTCTCCTTTGGATGGCGCTTTATATAAGCTCTTTTGGGGATATGTTGTATATCTCTATGATTCTTCTCGTTGTTAGGACTGTCTCCTCTTGTTCCCATTTCATGACTCTCTCTATTGGATGGTAAAATCTGGTACTTCGCTTTTTTCTCTGTGCAACACTCTATAGTACCTCCTTGGTTACTGTGTTATTCCTGGACTCTCTTATATCGGTCTTGGGCCTCCTTCTTTGCTCCTTCCCTCGCCAATTCTACTTGAATCTCTCTTTCTGATCTTCTTCTAGCCCTTGTGAGCTCTACATTTTCTTCTATGTTGATGTCTCCTCTTTATGGTACGGTGTGTTAGGCTTTGTCTTCCATATCTAATACTTTTCTCTATCCTTTGTGGTCAAATTGGTATGTTGTGCTCTTGCCTATCAGATTATTCTGTTGGTATATGATTTGTTCCTCCTCATTATGAATCTTTTTCTCTCTTTTTGTTCTCAGACTGGAGTTCAAATGCCTTTTTGTTTATTTTTCTCTCTGTTTATTTATCTGTATAATTGTTACTGTATGTTCGTATATGTCTTCATTTACTCGCTCCGGCTATCGGGATAATATTATTGCTTGTTTACCCATCTACCTTTATTTACATATTATGTATTGATTTTTTTCACTTTCTTCACGTATCTTGGTCTCTCTTCAATTTTCATTTCATGTGATGTCTCTCAAATCGCAGAAAACTACTCGAATGCGAGAATGAGTCATCTAATTACGACATTGGTGAATTATTATCATGTTTGTTACATGTTGGTATTAACAATCGCCCCATTACTAGCGGAATGCGGTTGGCCGATTCTTTGACCAAGATAAATAAAATTGCTATCTCTTCACATGTTTCTATTATTTATATTCTAATCTTTTTCTCTGTGTCTCCCTATATTCATTATATTTTTTAACCTCTCTTCTCTTATCTACAATGTAAGCGCTCTCAGTTAAGCACATACATTCTTTTTTCAATGACGTGCCTAGGTAACCAGTGGGTATATTCGCCTGTTTTTCTAGCGGGCGAACGACAGATTTGTACCTTGGTCAGCTCGGCGGCATTTTGACACTTGCAACTTCGGTTTACCTAGGTCATGTCTCCTAGTACCTACTCAGGTTTCTCTACCTCCTGCCGCCTTCCCTTATCCACTTTCCATCCTGTTAGTTTTGTTGTAATTTCCTAGACCAAACCGGAGAACACATTCCGTCTCTCTTCTGTCTCGTAAGAGTCTCAGCTTTCATTTATAGAAGGTTTATCATAATAGTTTGTTGGTCCTAACACCGTTAGTTGTACTCTAATATTACGCACTTACTCTTACTGAGAAAAGACACGATATTTTCACGTAGATGTCCACATCGGTTTGAGCAATAACCACCAAATCTCTAGCTCTGCAAGCCATTACTAACAGGGATGTGTAAGTTGTGAATATCAAGAGGATCGAGGGTGGGATTGATGTCACGACCAAGCCCTCACGGGAGAGCGAAAAGGCAAGGTATACAGACATATGCTCTGTATGGCAGCTAAGGGCTTTGAAATGCAGAGATTTGTGGTCACTATTGTTGGTCACATTTATGTTGGCAATTAAGTCGCTGTCGATTGATTTATAGCCCTAGATGGGGGGGATGTGGTGAGACGCCCTCACTCACGGCTCGGATTGGGGCTTTCATTTTGGTCTTGTAGGGGGTGTGTTGTAAAGATGAATGGTGGGTGATGACAGCCCTTTTGGTCATCAATAATTTGGTCCGCTCAGAAGGCTTTATATTAGAAGTGAGGATTGCCGTTATGAGCCTTTTAGATCAGTTAATGAATCAGATCGTTCACTATGGAGGTGAGGACCCTTGATACTAGGATTCATAACTGAATCAGATTAAATGTGAGAGAGGGGACCCTTATCCTACGATCATAAGTGAGATGCAATTACATGGCACGAGGGGACCTGATCCTAGATCATAATGAATCAGATTACATGGAGAGGGGGACCTGATCCCAGATCAGCACTCCACCTCTGGGACACTGCCTTTATGAATAAGGGCCCAGGAGTCACCAGGACCGCATGTAAATTGCTATGGATAAGAGTGTCTGCTCAATGACTAAAATGTAAATGTAAAATGAGTCACCAGGACAGGCATTGACAGGATGGTCACAGCCACATGTTCACTGGTTAGGTAGAACACAAGATAACTGTTAGATAGGAGCAACAGTAATGATACATGCCCTCAATGTGAAGTGACATTAATCCATAAATACAGAGCACAAGTACAACCCTTTTATATAAACCTTTTAAGGTAGTAAGAAAATAATCATTCACTTAATATTTCAATAAAGAAGTCTTGAATTACCAATAAATCACCTGCTAGCAATAGCTAGCGTGACATTACGGTGCTATTTAGCTCGTCATTAACATGGCTAGCTAAGCTAGCAGACACTTGATAAACTTGCACAAATATGCCTTAAATACACAATAAATATATACATAAATACCGGCAACATAAATATATACATAAATACCGGCAACATAAATATTGTAATGACCTGACTAGATCATAAATGAACTATTGTCCAGACAGAGGATTTAGTTTGCGAATTGACGGTTTATTAAACCAACTTTACACAGGCTACTGTTTGGCCGTAGCCCAAGCCAAATAAATGGAAGATAACCCACAAGCCAATCGTGACCTTCTCTTGTGAAGCCCAGACGTAAGAGAGAGAACATAGGCTGAACCTGGTCTTAACTTCCAATGCTCCATCCCCCTGCCCAACCCCCCTCCACGCCACTCCGCCAACCGCCAGGATGCCCGGCATCAGAACATTCCAGGCATTTCCGTGATTGGCAGATAGCAGGTTGATTGACATGTCGGACCCCGCGAACACTGGGTACTGGTCAGTACAACACAACCACCTACTAGCCTAACACATAACACAAAGCTGTCTGTGCGGGTCGCTACAATATATACATGGTCACATTCACTATTGACTTTGGATATATGAACCAGTGTTCCAGATACACTATTGTGTTTTACAGTTTTAAACAGTTTTTATGTCCAGCATATTCTGAGAGACGTGCTCTCAGAATATCTCAGATTGAACAGCAGCCAGACCAACTTTCCAAATAGGGGAGAAGCACTCAAAAGCCATTACTTGTTCTTTCAAGGAAAATAATACAAAAATGGTAAGTCTGAAGACCTCTCGTTTTAACAACCTTACTAGAATGGCAGCAAATATTTTTTTATGAATTCGACATAACATAAGGAAAGGAAACGTTATTCATATCACCCCTCTTTCTGAGGTGAATGGTTTCACCCACTACTCCACCCGGAACTGCGGTGTTCTGTGATATCCACGTTGCGCGCATCGCGAGTGAGGTTGATGGAAACTCTACTTTTTCACTTTGTCACACATGCACCTTTGATATCCCGTTCACGAGTATCCCTGTAGCCATAAATAAACATAATAGTATTAATTTAAAATCATATGGGTTAAATTGAATAGTAACTGAAATCTGGACATTGACTGTAGGCCTATAAACGAATATAATATGATCTGCAGATTTATGCATTTCTTGCATTTAAATGAAACAACAAAATGTAAAATTAGTCTGGGAAACAGGGGTGGATAAATATGATTTATTTCAGTACTCTTGAGATAATGTGATGAGAGTGTAAGGTGTTATCTTTGACATTATGATGCAAGCAGACAGTATCTCTTGAGATAATGTGAATGAGAGTGTAAGGTGTTATCTTTGACATTATGATGCAAGCAGACAGTATCTCTTGAGATAATGTGAATGTGAGTGTAAGGTGTTATCTTTGACATTATGATGCAAGCAGACAGTATCTCTTGAGATAATGTGAATGAGAGTGTAGGTGTTATCTTTGACATTATGATGCAAGCAGACAGTATCTCTTGAGATAATGTGAATGTGAGTGTAGGTGTTATCTTTGACATTATGATGCAAGCAGACAGTATCTCTTGAGATAATGTGAATGAGAGTGTAAGGTGTTATCTTTGACATTATGATGCAAGCAGACAGTATTTGAAACCTGATCAGAAACGTGTTTAGTCGTTTTCTCAGCTTTTCCTTTCCTTAAACCGTTCAGACTGATGACATTTGGACATTTTGCAAGGAACAATCGTTCCACTGTTATGGAGTTATTGTGTTTTCATCCGGTAACTAAAACTCAATGGTCAACTTTACCAGTGTTAACTTGTAGATTACTAATGCATTCATTCTATCAATGTAAAACATTTCTGGAGAGCACTACTGTATTTAGTCTATCAATGTAAAACATTATTCTGGGAGAACTACTTTATTTAGTCTTCTGGGGCAACAATTTATGACAGAGAGAGAGCTGCATGTATCAAACTATAGTTGACAACAAAATGGCCTACCAAATGTAGAAATTATAAGCAGAAAGGTATCTAAATTAGGGGAAAAGTAGCCAGTAGGCTATACGGTCCAGTACAGAGTATCAGATAAATACATTACTACAGTGGATCAAACTGCACAAGTAGCCTACTTTAAGAAGTGATTTTGTTTTGACAACAGACGAAAACCTCATACACAACACATATAATTGTGAAACAGCCTGAGTAGACAGCAGAAACAACAGTACATGGGATAGATGTGTACATGCATCAACTCAAAAACATAATACTTCAGAGTATCCCAAATAGTAATGGGATATTGGTGTGCATGTAAACGTGGTCACTGTTTTTGGAATGTCTAGTTACAGCAGGTGTTTACTGCCATCTAGTGGAAGATACCAATAAAACACTATTATCAGGTTGGAAAAGAAGGTCAATGTGTTATTTTGTAGAGGATCCATTTTCAGACGACAGAGCAGAAAACACTACTGAAAAAAAAGTAAGTATTTCTGAACAATATTATTCTAAAGGACAGAGTAAGAGAATGAATACTTGTAATGAGATATACTCCACTGCTCAAAAAAATAAGGGAGATAAGGTGACAAAGCACAGGAAAACTACTTCAGGGGCTCTAGAGATAAGGTGACAAAGCACAGGAAAACTACTTTAGGGGCTCTAGAGATAAGGTGACAAAGCACAGGAAAACTACTTTAGGGGCTCTAGAGATAAGGTGACAAAGCACAGGAAAACTACTTTAGGGGCCTCTAGAGATAAGGTGACAAAGCACAGGAAAACTACTTTAGGTTCTCTAGAGATAAGTGACAAAACAACGGAAACTACTTTAGGGGCTCTAGAGCGCGTTAGATAAAATTCACTTGGAGGTGGTTTAAACTGCGTTTTTATTGTCGACTTTGCTGATGGAAAACCATATCATGCAGAGGGTTTTACGCATGCTCAATCTTGGGTCTCTGGAGTGGAAATTTGGAAGGAAAGTTTGTGAACTCCATCATGTGCTTCTGTTATGCAAAAAACTCCACAATGAAACTGACATTAATTGTGGAGAATGATACATCTGTTGGCCGTCAAATAGCCTATTTATCTTAATGCCTATCTAGGCTACCATTTTTATACTATAAACATGTTGAAATGACTGTGGTCGTTGCAAATCATTTTGTGCCACATGAATAGCAAACCTGGAGCTGGCAAACGTATATAATGAACAGCCATATACTTCCGTTTATTGTTGTTGTAGCCTTGTGTTATATAGCAACTATTAATGTCCATGTTTAGTTAATTCAGTAGGAAGTTATCAAGTGTGACCATGGTAACACATCTATCCAATGGCTGATCAGATGTTAGAATGCATTAGATTGAAGGTAACAGTTCTATCTCAATGGCTGATCAGATGTTAGAATGCATTAGATTGAAGGTAACAGTTCTATCTCAGGGCTGATCAGATGTTAGAAGGCATTAGTGAAGGTAACAGTTCTATCTCAATGGCTGATCAGATGTTAGAATGTATTAGATTGAAGGTAACAGTTCTATCTCAATGTGGCTGATCAGATGTTAGAATGCATTAGATTGAAGGTAACAGTTCATCTCAATGGCTGATCAGATGTTAGAATGTATTAGATTGAAGGTAACAGTTCTATCTCAATGTGGCTGATCAGATGTTAGAATGCATTAGATTGAAGGTAACAGTTCTATCTCAATGGCTGATCAGATGTTAGATGCATTAGATTGAAGGTAACAGTTCTATCTCAATGGCTGATCAGATGTTAGAATGTATTAGATTGAAGGTATCAGTTCTATCTCAATGGCTGATCAGATGTTAGAAATGTATTAGATTGAAGGTAACAGTCAGTCAGATTAGGCTACAGGTAATAAACCCTGGCTGTTGTTGACAAGCATCGACCTATTCAGTTCATAACCATAATATTAATATTAGATTCATAGACCTGTTCAGTTCATAACCATAGTATTAATATTAGATTTATAGACCTGTTCAGTTCATAATCATAGTATTAATATTAGATTCATAGACCTGTTCAGTTCATTACCATAGTATTAATATTAGATTCATTGATTGAAATTACGACCCCATCCTCAGTTGCCTATAGCAGCAGGCTACTGGGCAACAGAAGCACTTCCTACCTCAAAATTGTCTTGCTATTGATGTTAAATAAATTAATCTGATTTTAATCAGAACTAAACATTTGCTGCAAAGGATGCCACAACGCGGTTAGCCTTTTACGGCTGGGACTGCATTTTTTTGCGTGGATTCCGCGAGTGCTAGCTGGCTGTACTACAGACACCTGTTGTTGTCATTGGGAAGACTCATTGTTATCTTTTTGTAAAACAACTGGTTGCAGTAAAGAGCCAACCTGGATACTAAGGAGATCCTGAGGGAAATCGATGAGTAGCAACAGCTTTACGCTATGGAGGAACAACATACTCAATCATGGAAAGATCTGACTACCTCACAAAATAACTTTTAACCCGACAAAAAAAAGAAAAAAAATGATTCATCTACAGACACGGACAGTTTACTTACCGTGGAAGTAGAGGCTAGTGCTCTGGCTGGAATCCATGCAACACTGGAAATGTTGTGTGAATAGGTAGCAGGGCTGAGGGGGAGTTTGGAGTTTAGCCAGAATTAAATTATGACGCTTCAAGGAGAGAACAAGGCACTCACAGCCAAGCTAAATCTATTTTTTCTGGGATTCCTGAGAACGCATTCAATAATTTAGAGGGCGCGATGAGAGAATTCATGCAATCCGCCTTGAAACTCCCTATAGAGACTGTAAACAAGGTGGCTTTCAACCGAGTACACAGACTTGGAGCTCAGAGCAACAAGACCAAGGGTCCCCAACCGATCATTGCAAAAATTGAACACTACCAACAAAAGGAGCTGATCAAAAGCAGGGGAAGGGAGCTTAAAGGGACCAAATTCGGTCTCAATGACCAATTTCCAAGGGAGATAAACGAACGTCGAAAAGAGACTGTGTCCGGTACAGAAGTAACAGAGGGAGAAGAGTAAGAGTGCCTTTTTCATTGTGGACAAACTCTTTATAGATGGACAGCTATTCCGAGACAGCTCCATAACATCGTGGCTGTACTAAATTCTACAGGGACGTCAGATTACGAAAAAAATATAGTATGGGAGCTGTAAAAATATCTGAACACTATGAAGTGGATATGAACACACTCAATTAAATGCTCGCTTACAGATACGGACTTATACATACACACACACACACCTGATCTCGCTCTCTGCTCTCACTCTCTCTTTCTCTCTCTCTATTGTCAAGAACTATTTTATAATTTAATATGTTTCTTATTTGTCTATCTTTTTTATGTATTTGTCTACACGTTTATATACGTTTACAACAAGCAAGGGGAAGATATCAGAATAGGGGCATTGGGGAATAATAACATATTGTACGGAATACATTTGTACTGTAGCGAAGCCGTCTCTAGAGTAATGCAAGGTTTCTTTCATGATCATGTGAAACGTCAATTGCTATGAAATAAATGAATAAATAAAAATAAAAAATAAATGGAAATGCTGGGATGTGATTCGATATGGATTACAATTATGTTTGCCAGCAGCATACCACCCTGCATACCACTGCTGACTTGCTTCTGAAGCTAAGCAGGGTTGGTCCTGGTCAGTTCCTGGATGGGAGACCAGATGTTGCTGGAAGTGGTATTGGGAGGAGGCACTCTTTCCTCTGGACAAAAAAAATATCCCAATGCCCCAGGGCAGTGATTGGGGACACTGCCCTGTGTAGGGTGCTGTCTTTCGGATGGGATGTTAAACGGGTGTCCTGACTCTCTGAGGTCATTAAAGATCCCATGGCACTTATCGTAAGAGTAGAGTTGTTAACTTCTTTGGTATAGGGGGCAGCATTTTCACTTTTGGAGGAATTTCGTGCCCATAGTGAACTGCCTCCTACTCTGTCCCACATGCTAATATATGCCTATTATTATTACTATTGGATAGAAAACACTCTGAAGTTTCTAAAACTGTTTGAATGATGTCTGTAAGTATAACAGAACTCATATGGGGCAGGCAAACCTAGAAAAAATCCAAACAGGAAGTGAATATTCTGAGAGTGGTCGTTGTTAAAGTCATCGCCTATTCAATTCCCTGTAATATATGGATCTGTTTGCACTTCATACGCCTTCCACTAGATGTCAACAGTCAGTAGAACGTGGAATGAAGCTTATGCTGTGTTGTGGGACCGGATGGGAGGGGATGAGTCAGTGGTCTGGAAGATTGCCAGTTCTTGGTCACGCGCTTTCCTCATTATATCGTCTTGCGTTCCATTACTTATAGAGACTGAAAATAATTATCCGGTTGGAACCTTATTGGATATAAATGATAACAACATCCTGAAGATTGATTCTCTACTAAGTTTGACCAGTTTATTCGACCTGGATATAACTTTTGGAAGTTTTCGCTCCGACGTTTGCCTGCATCTGCGCAAGCGTTTTGGACACGTGTACTAACATGCTAGCAAATTAGCTAATTGGACATAAGTAATGGACATTTATCGAACAGAACAACAATTTATTGTGGAACTAGGATTCCTGGCACTGCATTCTGATGAAGATAATCAAAGGTAAGGGAATATTTATGATGTAATTTCGTATTTCTGTCGACTCCAACATGGCAGAGAAAATGTTGTGTATTTCTGAGCGCCGTCTTCAGATTATTGCATGGTATGCTTTTTCCTAAAGTTTAAAAAAAATCTGACACAGTGGTTACATTAAGACAGTGTATCTTTAATTATTGTAAACATGTTTATTTCATCAAAGTTTATGATGAGTATTTCTGTTATTTGACGTGGCTGTCTGTAATTACTCCGGATATTTTGGAGGCATTTCTGAACATGGCGCCAATGTAACCAAGATTTGTGGATATAAATATGCACATTATCGAACAAAACAAAATGTATTGTGTAACATGATGTCATATGAGTGTCATCTCATGAAGATGTTCAAGGTTAGTGATTCATTTTATCTGTATTTTTCTGGTTTTTTGTTACTACTATCTTTTTGCTGGGAAAATGGCTGTGTTTTTCTGTGGCTATGTACTGAGCTAACAATAATTGTTTGGTGTGCTTTTCCCGTAAATCTTTTTGAAATCAAACATGTGTAGCTTTAATTTGGGTGTCTTTCATGTGTGATTTCATGAAATATAGATTTTTTATAGTAATATATTGGAATTTGGCACGCTACATTTTTTTCTGGATTTTGGCCAAGTGGGACATTAGTGTCCCACATATCCTAGAGAAGTTAACCCTGGTGTCCTGGCTAAATTCCCAATCTGGCCATAAACCATCAGGTCACCTAATAATCCCCAGTTTACAATAGGCTCATTCATCCCCCTCCTCTCCCTGTAACTATTCCCCAGGTCGTTGCTGCAAATGAGAACGTGTTCTCAGTCAACTTACCTGGTAAATAACGGATAAATAAATAACGTTCATGAATACACATGCAACCATGCAATTGGCGGAGTTATTATTTATTTGGAAAGCACACATTATAGTCTTACTCTTATACAGACATCGTACACACTCTCACTAAATCACATCCAATATCATACACATCAACATACTCAGATTTACTAGCAGCCAATA
>NC_036869.1:12442147-12450312 GCF_002910315.2 Salvelinus sp. IW2-2015
TTCTACTAGTTTTGACCAGTTTATTTCGACTGGAATTAACTTTTTTGAAGTTTTCGTCCGACGTTTGCCTGCATCTGCGCAAGCGTTTTGGACACGTGTACTACACATGCTAGCAAAATTAGCTAATTGGACATAAGTAATGGACATTATCGAACAGAACAACATTTTATTGTGGAACTAGGATTCCTGGCACTTGCATTCTGATGAAGATAATCAAAGGTAAGGGAATATTTATGATGTAATTTCGTATTTCTGTCGACTCCAACATGGCAGAGAAATGTTGTGTATTTCTGAGCGCCGTCTCAGATTATTGGCATGGTATGCTTTTTCCTAAAGTTTAAAAAAAATCTGACACAGTGGTTACATTAAGAACAGTGTATCTTTAATTATATGTAAAACATGTTTATTTCATCAAAGTTTATGATGAGTATTTCTGTTATTTGACGTGGCTGTCTGTATTACTCCGGATATTTTGGAGGCATTTCTGAACATGGCGCCAATGTAAACCAAGATTTGTGGATATAAATATGCACATTATCGAACAAAACATAAATGTATTGTGTAACATGATGTCATATGAGTGTCATCTCATGAAGATGTTCAAGGTTAGTGATTCATTTTATCTGTATTTCTGGTTTTTGTTTTACTCTATCTTTTTTGCTGGGAAAATGGCTGTGTTTTTTCTGTGGCTATGTCTTGAGCTAACATAATTGTTTGGTGTGCTTTCCCGTAAATCTTTTTGAAATCAAACATGTGTAGCTTTATTTGGTGTCTTTCTATGTGTGATTTCATGAAATATATAGATTTTAATAGTAATATATTGGAATTTCACGGCTACAATTTTTTGGGATTTTGGCCAAGTGGGACAATAGTGTCCCACATATCCTAGAGTTAAAGTAACCCTGGGTGTCCTGGCTAAATTCCCAATCTGGCCATCAACCATCACGGTCACCTAATAATCCCCAGTTTACAATAGGCTCATTCATCCCCCTCCTCTCCCTGTAACTATTCCCCAGGTCGTTGCTGCAAATGAGAACGTGTTTCAGTCAACTTTACCTGGTAAAATAACGGATAAAATAAATAACGTTCATGAATCACACATGCAACCATGCAAATTGGCGGAGTTATATTTATTTGGAAAGCACACATTATAGTCTTACTCTTATACAGACATCGTACACACTCTCACTAAATCACATCCAATATCATACACATCAACATAACTCAGATTTTACTACACAATATCTTGTCTCATTTTCTAACATCTGTGGCATTGGCTATAGGCAAACAGGCAAGGGAATAAATTTCGATAGAACCTATTTTCTAGAATTCTAAATATCAGACTTTGAATGCTCTAATTTGACCTTCATAATATCCTCTGATGGCAGTAACTTTACAAGCACTAATTTATGGTCAATTAGCCTGAGAATAGTATCTAGTTATGGTAAGGGGTGAAATAAGTATAGCTAGTTTAAATTGTAACGGTTTTTTTATTTTTTTATTTTTTATTTTACCGTTATTTTACCAGGTAAGTTGACTGAGAACACGTTCTCATTTGCAGCAACGACCTGGGAATAGTTACAGGGGAAAGGAAGGGGATGAATGAGCCAATTTGTAAACTGGGGAATTATTAGGTGACACGTGATGGTAGAGGGGCAGATTGGGAATTTTAGCCAGGACAGCCGGGGTTAACACCCTAATCTTAGCGAATAAGTGCCATGGGATCTTTAATGACCCTCAGAGAGTCAGGACACCCGTTTAATCGTCCCATCCGAAAGACGGCACCCTACACAGAGGCAGTGTCCCCAATCACTGCCCTGGGGCATTGAGATCTTTTGTTTAGACAGCAGGAAAGAGTGCCTCCTACTGGCCTCCACCCACTTCGCAGCACCTGGTCTCCCATCCAGGGACTGACCAGGACCAACCCTGCTTAGCTTCAGAAGCAAGCCAGCAGTGGTATGCAGTGAACTTCCGGCGCGAAAGAGATGGGCGCCTCGCTTCGCGTTCCTTGGAACATATGCAGTATTTTGTTTTTTTATGTGTTATTTTTTACTCGGTTACGCCCAGGTAATCTTAGGTTTCATTACGTACAGTCGGGAGGAACTAGCTGAATATACGATTAACGTCAACTCATCTCGTTCTACCAAGGATATGACTTTCCGCGAAACGGATCCAGTGTTTTGCCTTCCACCCAATCGCAATGGATCTGATCCCAGCCGGCAGACCCTGGTGCGACGGCCGTAAAAGGGGCAAACGAGGCGGTCTCGTGGTCAGGCTTCGGGAGGGCACATCGGGCTCCACTCCTAGCATACTACTCGCCAATGTCCAGTCTCTTGACAATAAGGTTGATGAAATCCGAGCACGGGTAGCATTCCAGAGAGACATCAGGGATTGCAACGTGCTCTGCTTCACGGAAACATGGCTAACTCAAAGAGACGCTAACGGAGTCGGTGCAGCCAGCTGGTTTTCTTCATGCATCGCGCCGACAGAGAACAACATCTTTCCGGTAAGAAGAGGGGCGGGGGGGTATGCCTTATGATTAACGAGACGTGGTGTGTCATCATAACACACACAGGAATCAAGTCATTCTGTTCAACCTGTATCTAGAACTCCTCACAATCAAATGTCGACCGCATTATCTACCAAGGGAATTCTCTTCAATCATAATCACAGCCGTATATATTCCCCCCCAAGCAGACACATCGATGGGCCCTGAACGAACTTTATCTGACTCTTTTGTAAAACTGGAAACCACACACACATGAAGGCTGCATCATCGTAGCTGGGATTTTAACAAGGCTAATCTAAAAACAAAACTCCCTAAATTCTATCAGCAGTATCGATTGTGCTACCAGGGCTGGAAAAACCCTAGATCATTGTTATATCTTAATTTTCCGCGACGCATATAAGGCTCCCCCGCCCCCTTTCGGAAAAGCTGACCACGACTGCCATTTTGTTGATTCAGCCTACAAACAGAACTAAAACAACAAGCTCCGCGCTCAGGTCTGTTCAACGCTGGTTCCAATCTGAATCCACACTTCAAGACTGCTTCGATCACGCGGATTGGAATATGTTCCGCATTGCCGTCAACAACAATATTGACGAATATGCTGATTCTCGGTGAGCGAGTTCATTAGGAAGTGCATTGACGATGTCGTACCCACAGCAACGATTAAAACATTCAACCAGAACACGTGGATTGACGGCAGCATTCCGCTGAAACTGAAAGCGGCGAACCACTGCTTTTAACCAGGGCAAGGTGACCGGAAGCATGACCGAATACAAACAGTGTAGCTATTCTCTCCGCAAGGCAATCACAACAGGCTAAGTCCCAGTACAGAGGACAAAATCGAGTCGCAATTCAACAGCTCAGACACAAGAGGTATGTGGCAGGGTCTACAGTCAATCACGGATTACAAAAAGAAAACAGCCCCGTCGCGGACCCAGGATGTCTTGCTCCAGACAGGCTAAAAACTTTTTTTGCCCGCTTTGAGGACAATACAGTGCCACTGACACGGCCCCCTACAAAACCCTGCGGGCTCTCCTTTCACTGCAGCCGAGGTGAGTAAACATTTAAACGTGTTAACCCTCCGCAAGGCTGCAGGCCCAGACGGCATTCCCAGCCGCGTCCTCAGAGCATGCGCAGACCAGCTGGCTGGTGTGTTTTACGGACATATTCAATCAATCCTTATCCCCTTCTGCTGTTTCCCACATGCTTCAAGAGGGCCACCATTGTTCCTGTTCCCAAGAAACTAAGGTAACTGAGCTAAACGACTACCGCCCCGTAGCACTCACTTCCGTCATCATGAAGTGCTTTGAGAGACTAGTCAAGGACCATATCACTCCACCCTACCGGACACCCTAGACCACTCCAATTTGCTTACCGACCCAATAGGTCCACAGACGACGCAATCGCAACCACACTGCAACACTGCCTAACCCACATCTGGACAAGAGGAACCCATGTGAAGAATGCTGTTCATCGATTACAGCTCAGCATTTAACCAATAGTACCCTCCGCAAACTCGTTCATCAAGCTCGAGACCCTGGGTCTCGACCGCCCTGTGCAACTGGGTCTGGACTTCCTGACGGGCCGCCCCAGGTGGTGAGGTAGGTAAAACATCTCCACCCGCTGATCCTCAACCCTGGGCCCCACAAGGGTGCGTTCTGAGCCCTCTCCTGTATTCCCTGTTCACCCACACTGTTGCGTGGCCATGCAGCGCCTCCAACTCAAATCATCAAGTTTGCCGGATGACACTACAGATGGTAGGCTTGATTACAACAACGACGAACGGCTACAGGGAGGAGGTGAGGGCCCTCGAGTGTGGTGTGAGGAAAATAACCTCACACTCAACGTCAACAAAACAAAGGAAATGATTGTGGACTTCAGGAAACAGCAGAGGGAGCACCCCCTTATCCAATCGACGGGTCAGTAGTGGAGAAGGTGGAAAGTTTAAGTTCCTCGGTGTACACATCACGGACAAACTGAATTGGTCCACCTACACAGACAGCGTTGTGAAGAAGGCGCAGCAGAGCCTTTCAACCTCAGGAGGCTGAAGAAATTCGGCTTGTCACCAAAAAGCACTCCCACAAACTTCTACAGATGCACAATCGAGAGCATCCTGTCGGGCTGTATCACCGCCTGGTACGGCGAACTGCTCCGCCCACAACCGTAAGGCTCTCCAGAGGGTAGTGAGGTCTGCAGAACGCATCACCGGGGGCAAACTACCTGCCCTCCAGGACACCTACAACCCCGATGTCACAGGAAGGCCATAAAGATCATCAAGGACAACCCACGCAAGCACTGCCTGTTCACACCCGCTATCATCCAGAAGGCGAGGTCAGTACAGGGCATCAAAGCAGGGACCGAGAGACTGAAAAACAGCTTCTATCTCAAGGCCATCAGACTGTTTAAACAGCCACCACTAACATTTAGCGGCCGCTGCCAAACATACTGACTCAACTCCAGCCACTTTAAAAAATGGGAATTGGATGGAAATTATGTAAAATGTACCACTAGCCACTTTAAACAATGCACTTTAATATAATGTTAATATAAATTAATATAATGTTTCATACCCTACATTACCCATCTCATACTGTACTCTACATCATCTACTGCATCTTGCCATCTTTATGTAATACATGTACCACTAGCCACTTTAAACTATGCACTTTATGTTTAATACCCTACAGTATCATCTGCAATATGTATATACCGTACTCTATACCATCTACTGCATCTTTGCATGCCGTTCTGTACCACCACTCATTCATATATCTTTATGTACAATATTCTTTATCCCTTTACACTTGTGTGTGTGTATAGGTAGTAGTTTGGGAATTGTTAGGTTAGATTACTTGTTGGTTATTACTGCATTGTCGGAACTAGAAGAGCAAGCATTTCGCTACACTCGCTAAATAACATCTGCTAACCATGTGTATGTGACTAATACAATTTGATTTGATTTGATTTGATTTGATTTGGTATGCTGCTGGCTGGTTTGGCAGATAACCAAAAAAAAAAGATAATTCTTTACATGGCAAAAAGAAAAGAAACATAACATATACTGTTTACAGGAAACTCACTCTACATCCTTAGATGAAGTTGCGTGGAAAAAGGAATGGGGTGGTGAAATAATTTTCTGTCATGGACAAAGGAACTCAAAGGGTGTGATGATATTAATTAACAAAAATGTTGATCTTAATGTACAAATAGTCAGGAAGGATTCACAAGGAAGGTGGATCTTTTTGAATATGAAAGTGGACAAAAAAGAGATTTGGCTCATTAATCTACATGGTCCAAATCAGGATGATCCATACTTCTTCGAAAACATTTATACTAATTTATTGAATTTACAAGCAACAAATTATCAAATCATTATAGTAGGAGATATATAACACAGTGTTAAGTACCTCAATGGACCGTAAAGGTAATCACTCTACAAACTATCATCACTGTGCCCTTAAGGAAATCACAAATATTATGGAAACATTAGAAATAATGGATATTTGGAGGATAAAAAAACCCGACATAGTGAGATATATATGGAGGAGACTTAATCAAGCTAGTCGTCTTGATTACTTTCTTGTCTCTTTCTCTCTTGCATCAAAGGTTAAAAAAGTTTTATTAGGAGACAGAATGCGATCGGATAATCATCTAATTGGCATTCACATAACTCTTATATATTTTCCACGTGGACGGGGATATTGGAAATTTAATCAAAGTTTACTGGAGAACAACTTATTTTTAACTAAGACAAAATAATATATAACTGAATTTTTCCAGTATAATAAAGGTTCAGCAAATCTCCTTATTGTTTGGGATACCTTTAAATGTACCTTC
The DNA here is from genome assembly GCF_002910315.2 of Salvelinus sp. IW2-2015. NCBI lineage: Eukaryota > Metazoa > Chordata > Actinopteri > Salmoniformes > Salmonidae > Salvelinus > Salvelinus sp. IW2-2015. The sequence continues at coordinate 12,448,494 of NC_036869.1, forward strand.
AGAGGTCATTCAATATTCATCAATAATAAAAAAGCAGTTTCTGGCTAAAGAGACAGAACTAACAAGGGAAATCCATGAACTAATAGTGCAGGTAGATAGCAATAAATACGATACTACAGAGACACAAAATAATTTAGAGGAAAAACAAAAAGAACCTGAGGAACTTATTCAAGAATGATCTAATGTAATATATTACAAAAATAAAGCAAAAAGGAAGGAATATGGAGAAAAATGCACAACATTCTTCCTGAATCTCCAATAACCCGTTACTGAAGACGGAGTCATTTATGATTCTCTGAATGATATTTTAAAAAAGGATGTTCTCTTTCAATCTCATCCTCTCCCACTGAAAATTATTATTATTATTTTTTTTTACAAATGTACAGAAAGATCAGTGGGAAGGCCAAATTACAATGGAATAACTTTTTGAGGCTATTAAATCCTTTCAGTCTGGAAAAACTCCAGGTAGAGGTACAGTTGAAGTCGGAAGTTTACATACACTTAGGTTGGAGTCATTAAAACTTGGTTTTCAACCACTCCACAAATTTTAGTTAACAAACTATAGATTTGGCAAGTCGGTTATGACATCTGCTTTGTGCATGACACAAGTAATTCTTCCAACAATTGTTTACAGACAGATTATTTCACTTATAATTCACTGTATCACAATTCCAGTGGGCCAGAAGTTTACATACACTATGTTGACTGTGCCTTTAAACAGCTTGGAAAATTGCAGAAAATTATGTCATGGCTTTAGAAGCTTCTAATAGGCTAATTGGCATAATTTGAGTCAATTGGAGGTGTACCCGTGGATGTATTTCAAGGCCTACCTTCAAACTCAGTGCCTTTTTGCTTGACATCATGGGAAAAACAAACGAAATCAGCCAAGACCTCAGAAAAAAAATTGTAGACCTCCACAAGTCTGGTTCATCCTTGGGAGCAATTTCCAAATGCCTGAAGGTGCCACGTTAATCTGTACAAATAATATTACGCAAATATAAACAACATGGGACCACGCAGACCGCCATACCGCTCAGGAAGGAGACGCGTTTCTGCCTCCTGGAGATGAACGTACTTTGGTACAAAAAGTGGCAAATCAATCCCAGAACAACAGCAAAGGACGTTGTGAAGATGCTGGAGGGAACAGGTACAAAGTATCTGTATCCACAGTAAACATATCCTATATCGACATAACCTGAAAGGCCGCTCAGCAAGGAAGAAGCACTGCTCCAAACCGCCATAAAAAAGACAGACTACGGTGTACAACTGCACATGGGTACAAAGATCGTATTTTTGGAGAATTGTCCTCTGGTCTGATGAAACAAAACTAGAACTGTTTGGCCTTAATGACCATCGTTATGTTTGGAGGAAAAAGGGGGAGGCTTGCAAGCCAAAGAACACCATCCCAACCTGAATCAAGGGGGTAGCAGCATCATGTTGTGGGGGTGCTTTGCTGCAGGAAGGACTGGTGCACTTCACAAAATAGATGGCATCATGACAAAGGAAAATTATGTGGATGTATTGAAGCAACATCTCAAGACATCAGTCAGGAAGCTAAAGCTTGGTCGCATATGGGTTCTTCCAAATGGACAATGATCCCAAGCATACTTCCAAAGTTGTGGCAAAATGGCTTAAGGACAACAAAGTCAAGGTATTGGAGTGGCCATCACAAGCCTGACCTCAATCCTATAGAACATTTGTGGGCAGAACTGAAAAAGTGTGTGCGAGCAGGCCTACAAACTGACTCAGTTACATCAGCTCTGTCAGGAAGAATGGCCAAAATCCACGCCAATTAAGTGGGAGCTTGTGGCATCTCTCT
>NC_036869.1:12456033-12467039 GCF_002910315.2 Salvelinus sp. IW2-2015
TATAAAAGATCGGTGAAGAATCCAGCTGCGAACTGGTCCGTTTGGTACAATTTTTTGAAACTCATGGGAGACAATATGGCCACATTACCATAACGCTGTTTATATAATAGCCTCAGATATGAGGCTTACATCTAATTGTTGTATAAGATGAATGAGTGAGRATGATACTGTTTGTGAAATTGTGTAATGTGATTTTGGACTGTTTAATGAAGGAAACTCCAATTCCCTTTGGAGTTTARCTAAATCAGAGGACCGCCCATGAGCCCAGTTAGGGTCGGGCATCCTGGAACAGGCCCTTTTCTGCAATTCCGAATAAAAACCCCACTTTAGAATTTCTCAACAGACCATGTTGCTCTCAATTACGAGAGGACAAAGGTTGCAGACCAGCTTACCTCGATAACGAGAGGGCCAAGGTTTGAGACCAGACTACTGAATCTTTTAACCATCCCACGTGGTTAAACTCTTAGACTCTCGATACCGACAGAATAAGAACAAGTCTTTGTTATTAATTACTAGTCTGCAGCTAGGAATTCGGTATCATTGAACGCGAAGACCGACAACCGCCGAAACATCTATCCATAACGACATGAATGAATGTCACTCTGAACTATCCATTCTAACCACGACAGAGAGGGCGGACAAACTCTCCAACAGAAACAAACTTTTCAACAGAGACCCCGACGACACACTGAGCGTAAATATATAGAGTATATTGATTGCAATTGTTCCCAAATGAGTGAGCGTTCATGTGCAAAGGATTAACATTTAAATTGTTATAATTATCAACTGTGTGTTGTCTTATCTCAGTCGAAACACTTCCCTTTTGTACACCAAGCCGCGATGCCGGTTTATCCCACTAGGGAAACTCCGTTATCATTTCCTTGTAACTATCTACTGTTTGTTTATGCATTTCTGTGAATTACTTAGTAAGTAAATAAATGATTTTAAGACAATTGATGTATGGATGACTTCTAGTGAAGACTGGGTTCGTGCAGATAACCAACAATTTACGACGTTTGGAATGAGACTAACGTGAGGTAAAGAAGAATTCATTAATCAGAAGACTATTGATCAGATATGAAAATATCTGAAAAGTTACATTAGGAAAATTATAACTTTGTAATCTCAATATTTTCCTTGGTGCCCCGACTTCCTAGTTAATTACAGTTACATGATTAATCAGTTTAATCGCGTAATAATAATTACAGAGAGTCATTTGATAAAGATTAATTTCAGGTAATGACCGGCCAACAGCACGACATGAGGATACAGAATCAATAGACATTTATTTTGGTATTGCCTCAGGTAGCCTGTTTCTGGTCTCAGGTTCAGGAATGGCTGAAAATGCATAGAATTGATCTAAAATTGACCTAGAAATAGTACTGTGGGAGATTGGAGAAGACCGGGTCAGTCAATTACTAATATACTAATACTCTTAGTAAAAGTATTTATCTTCAACTCGCAATCTGTGGATTCTATTGGATTAGATATATTGAAATTGTAGTTAAACATCACAGATAGTTGAAAGATATATGTTGCGTAGAAATCCGAACATGGTGGCAGCAGAGATAGGTGGGATAGGCTGAGAGAAGCTGAGGGTTGGGATGTGGAATTGGACAGGGGAGTGGAGTTGCTGTGCCGGAGATAGAATGTAAAGATAAAAATAAAAAATAAAGTCAAAATAAAACATAACAAAAAGTCAGTTTGAATGACAGTGAGGGGAAAGTTTTTACAGCTAATGCCGGTTTGCCTGAGGCTGATGCGGTGCAGGTGTTTGTACACACTCATTCAAATAAACGCATACAAGAAACACAATACATGTAATAGTGCCAGACATGCACAAAAACATATACAGTTGGAATTGCTGTTATGATTTTAGTTGTCTTGATGTCCTTTGTTTTTTGTTGTTTTTTCTGCATTGTTGTTTCCTGTTTTTTTCTGTCTTTTTCTTTTTTTAATATTTTGTTCATTCTCTTGGTTGTTGGTGCATTGGGGTGGGGGAATTAATTGTAATTGTTTTTTTTTTTTTTTTTTTTTTCTAGGGGGGCACTGTGGGAGGTCTCGAATGGTTGAGGGACATTCTTGGGGAACTGTGGGAAGATTTTTGGAGGGTTTGGGTTCACGTTTTTTGGCTTGGTGTGAGATCTGTCAACGTGCACTTGAGCAGGGCATTGACCCTGGATAATGTGTGTCGCTCTGAATGTTAATATAGATTTTTTTTATAATAATATAAAAAAAGAAGTAGGGCAAATATTTTGGGCTAGTTTTCAGGCCATATGGGCGGGTTTTGAGTAGTCATTGGGCTAGAAAAAGTAATTGCATTAAATCACTGTTTGGATGTGTCTGTTAGTAATGTTTTATTTCTATGATAATGAATAAGAGAGAACAAATGACATTCAATAATTAGTTGTCACTGTGTTAACAACAACCAACATGTTGGATCTCTGTTTAGGGGTCAGTGCTCTAAAATGGGGAACAGTCTCTCTGGGGAGAGAGAGGACGGGGCCCCTGCCTCTAAAATGCATGTCTCTGGGGGACATGACACCAAAGCTACGAGGTAAGATGATAATTTTATGAAGAATTTATTAAGTTTATTTCCAAAACTTTCTTTCCACAATTTTTTCACATTTGTTTTTTAATCAGAAATGATTGCTTATAGGTACCTTCAATATTACTGATCTTATATTTATTATTAATAGATGTTTGATGTGTATGAATTTTTTTTGGTGCAAATGCTATATATCCATTGTTTAGCAGGAGTGGAATGTCTGTATCCTGTATATCTGACTGTGATATGTGGTTGTCCCGCCTAGATATCTATATATCCATTGTTTATCAGGAATGGAATGTTGGGATCCTGTATATTTGACTGTGATATGTGGTTGTCTCACCCAGATATCTAAAGATGAATGCACTTACAGATGCCATGTTAATTTGACTCAGTTGCTCACAGCAGGAAAATACCAGCAAATGTGCATTTAATGTGTAAATTACCCATTTTATAAGTCTTTATAAAGCCTTGTAGTGGTTTAATCATTTCTTTAAACAATATGAGATAATTCACCAACATTTCTGAAAATGGATATATAGCTTTTAGGAATGAAACTCTTCTTATGTTTCCCCATCTGAGTTCAGAGTAGATGAGATATGTAATGTTTGTCTCTGCTGTGTTGAAGCCCAATCAAGCAGGAGAGACCAGCGTCCCCTGTACTGTGTGTCCATGTGAAGAGTGACCGGTATATGGGTCAAAGAAGAGACTTTAGAGAGGGAGACTTTTCTACTGAACAAAGGTAAGAAGAACTCATGGGTCATGGTCAGTGAGTTTAACAACACTGTCTCTAGTCATTTCTCCTCTCCCATTTTCCCATTTCTTTCTGTTGTTTTCATAATCCATAGGCTAATCCTTTTGTCCATTTTCACAGTCCTAAAACAGTATTAAACAAACACAACATTCCCTCCCTTATTGTTGTTCCTGTTTTTCTTCTGTCTTTTTTTTTTTTAATCTTTTGTTCATTCTCTTGGTTGTTGGTGCAGGGGGTGGGAATTAATTGTAATTGTTTTTTTTTTTTTTTTTTTTCTAGGGGGCACTGTGGAGAGGTCTCGAATGGTTGAGGGACAGCTGTTGGGGAACTGTGGAAGATTTTGAGGGTTTGGGTTCACGTTTTTTGGCTTGGTGTGAGATCTGTCAACGTGCACTTGAGCAGGGCATTGACTTGAGATAATGTGTGTCGCTCTGAAATGTTAATATAGATTTTTTTTATATAATATAAATAAAAGAAGTGGGCAAATATTTTGGGCTAGTTTTCAGGCATATGGGCGGGTTTTGAGTAGTCATTGGCTAGAAAAAGTAATTGCATTAAATCACTGTTTGGATGTGTCTGTTAGTAATGTTTTATTTCTATGATATGAATAAGAGAGAAAAATGACATTCAATAATTAGTTGTCACTGTGTTAAAACACCAAACATGTTGGATCTCTGTTTAGGGGTCAGTGCTCTAAATGGGGACAGTCTCTGGGGAGAGAGAGGACGGGGGCCTGCCTCTAAAATGCATGTTCTGGGGGACATGCACCAAGCTACGAGGTAAGATGATAATTTTATGAAGAATTTATTAAGTTTATTTCAAAACTTTCTTTCCACAATTTTTTCACATTTGTTTTTTAATCAGAAATGATTGCTTATAGGTACCTTCAATATTACTGATCTTATATTTATTATTAATAGATGTTTGATGTGTATGAATTTTTTTTGGTGCAAATGCTATATATCCATTGTTTACAGGAGTGGAATGTCTGTATCTGTATATCTGACTGTGATATGTGGTTGTCCGCCTAGATATCTATATATCCATTTTTATCAGGAATGGAATGTTTGGATCCCTGTTTATTATTGTTTACCTGTGATAATGTTGTTTTGTCTTCACCATTCTAAAGATGAATGCACTTCAGATGCCATGTTAATTTGACTCAGTTGCTCAAGCAGGAAATAGCAATGTGCATTTAATGTGTAATTACCATTTTATAGTCTTTATAAAGCTTGTAGTGTTTAATCATTCTTTAAACAATATGAGATAATTCACCAACATTTTGAAAATGGATATATAGCTTTAGGAATGAAACTCTTCTTATGTTTCCCCATCTGAGTTCAGAGTAGATGAGATATGTAATGTTTGTCTCTGCTGTGGTTGAAGCCAATCAAGCAGGAGAGACAGCGTCCCCTGTATGTGTGTCCATGTGAAGAGTGACCGGTATATGGTCAAAGGACTTTAGAGAGGGAGACTTTTCTACTGAACAAAGGTAAGAAGAACTCATGGGATGGTCAGTGAGTTTAACAACACTGTCTCTGTCATTTCTCCTCTCCATTTTCCCATTTCTTTCTGTTGTTTTCATAATCCATAGGCTAATCCTTTTGTCATTTTCACAGTCCTAAAACAGTATTAAAAAACACAACATTCCCTCTCCTCCTTGTGTGTGTGTGTGTGTGTGTGTGTGTGTGTGTGTGTGTGTGTGTGTGTGTGTGTGTGTGTGTGTGTGTTGTGTGTGTGTGTGTGTGTGTGTGTGTGTGGTATGTGTGTGTGTGTGTGTGTGTGTGTGTGTGTGTGTGTGTGTGTGTGTGTGTGTGTGTGTGTGTGTGTGTGTGTGTGTGTGTGTGTGTGGTGTGTGTGTGTGCGTGTGTTGCGGCTCCTGTCGCCCAAAAAAAGATGTAGGTTATCACGAGCAAATTTTTAGGGCTAGTTTTCAGGCCTTGTGGGCGGGTTTTGAGTAGTTGTTGGGCAAGAAAAAGTAATACATAATCCCTGACTGTTTGGTTTCCTGTATATCTGACTGTGTATTGTGGTTGTCTCACCTAGATATTTATATATCATTGTTTATCAGAATGGAATGTCTGTATCCTGTATATTTGACTGTGATATGTGGTTGTCTCACCCAGATATCTATATATCCATTGTTTATCAGGAATGGAATGTTGGTATCCTGTATATTTGACTGTGATATGTGGTTGTCTACCCAGATATCTATATATCCTTGTTTATCAGGAATGGAATGTTGGTATCCTGTATATTTGACTGTGATATGTGGTTGTCTCACCAGATATCTATACATCCATTGTTTAACAGGAATGGAATGTTGGTATCCTGTATATTTGACTGTGATATGTGGTTGTCTCACCTAGATATCACCTAAGATGTTGGTATCTGTATATTTGACTGTGATATGTGGTTGTCTCACCCAGATATCTATATATCCATTGTTTTACAGGAATGGAATGTTGTATCCTGTATATTTGACTGTGATATGTGGTTATCTCACCCAGATATCTATATATCCTTTGTTAAACAGGAATGGAATGTTGGTTCCTGTAATTAGACTGTGATATGTGGTTGTCTCACCAGATATTCTATATCCATTGTTTATCAGTAATGGAATGTTTGGTATCCTGTATATTTGACTGTGATATGTGGTTGTCTCACCCAGATATCTATTATATCCATTGTTTATCAGGATGGATGTTGGTATCCTGTATATTTGACTGTGATATGTGGTTGTCTCACCCAGATATCTATATATCCATTGTTTAACAGAATGGAATGTTGGTATCCTGTATATTTGACTGTGATATGTGGTTGTCTCACTAGATATCTATATATCCATTGTTTAGCAGGAATGGAATGTTGGTAACCTGTATATTTGACTGTGATATGTTGTTGTCTCACCCAGATATCTAAAGATGAATGCACTTACAGATGCCATGTATATTTGACTCAGTTTTCTCACAATAGGAAAATACCAGCAAATGTGCATTTATGTGTAAATACCCACTTTAGGAGTCTTTATAAAGCCTTGTAGTGGTTTAATCATTTCTTTAAACAATATGAGATAATTTACCAACATTTTATGAAATGGATATATCACGTTTTGGAATGAAACTCATGTTTTCCCATCTGACCTCAGAGTAGATGAGAGATGTAATGTTTGTCTCTGTTGTGTTGAAGCCCAATAAGCAGGAGAGACCAGCCTCCCCTGTACCAGCTGTGTGTCATGAAGAGTAACCGGTCTATGGGTCTACCTATACTGTTTAGAAGGGAGACTTTTCTCCAGAACAAGGTAAGAAGACTCATGGGTCATGGTCAGTGAGTTTAACAACACTGTCTCTAGTCATTTCTCCCTCTCCATTTTCCCTTCTTTCTGTCGTTTTCATAATCCATAGGCTAACTTTTGTCATTTTCACAGTCTAAAACATATTAAACAACACAACATTTTCCTGTGTGTATGTGTTTATGTGTGTGTGTGTGTGTGTGTGTGTGTGTGTGTGTGTGGTGTGTGTGTGTGTGTGTGTGTGTGTGTGTGTGTGTGGTGGTGTGTGTGTGTGTGTGTGTGGTGTGCGTGTGTGCGGCTACCTGTCGCCCAAAATAGATGTAGGGGTATCACGAGCAAATTTCTTGGGCTAATTTTCATTCCTTGTGGCGGGTTTTGAGTAGTCGTTGGAGCAAAAAAGTAATTAATTAAATCACCTGACTGTTTGGTTTCCTGTATATCTGACTGTGATATGTGTTGTCTCACCCAGATATCTATATATCCATTGTTAAACAGGAATGGAATGTTGGTATCCTGTACATTAGACTGTGATATGTGGTTGTCTCCCCAGATATCTTATATCCATTGTTTATCAGTAATGGAATGTTGGTATCCTGTATATTTGACTGTGATATGTGGTTGTCTCACCTTGATATCTATATATCCATTGTTTATCAGGAATGGAATGTTGGTATCCTGTATATTTGACTGTGATATGTGGTTGTCTCACCCAGATATCTATATATCCATTGTTTATCAGGAATGGAATGTTGGTATCCTGTATATTTGACTGTGATATGTTGTTGTCTCACCTAGATATCTATATATCCATTGTTTAGCAGGAATGGAATGTTGGTTTCCTGTTATTTTGACTGTGATATGTTGTTGTTCACTAGATATCTAAAGATGAATGCACTTACAGATGCCATGTTAATTTGACTCAATTTCTCACAATAGGAAAATACAGCAATGTGCTTTTATGTGTAAATTACCACTTTAGAAGTATTTATAAAGCCTTGTAGTGGTTAAATATTAATTTAAACAATATGAGATCATTTATGAACATTTCTGGAATGGATATATAGCGTTTTGGAATGAAACTCATGTTTCCCATCTCAGTTCGAGCGATAGATGAGAGCTGTAATGTTTGTCTCTGTTGTGTTGAAGCCCAATCAAGAGGAGAGATCAGCCTCCCTGTACCCACTTTGTGTCCATGAAGAGTAACGCGTCTATGAACTCCTATAAAGTTTAGAGAGGAGACTTTTCTACTGAACAAAGGTAAAAAGAATCATGGGTCATGGTCAGTGAGTTAACAACACTGTCTCTAGTCATTTCTCATTTCTCATTTTTCCATTTCTTTTTAGTTGTTTTCTTAATCCACAGGCTATCTTTTGTCCATTTTCACAGTCCAAAAACAGTATTAAAAAACACAACATTTCTCCCTGTGTGTGTGTGTGTGTGTGTGTTGTGTGTGTGTGTGCTGTGTGTGTGTTGTGGTGTGTTTGTGTGTGTTGTGTGTGTGTGTGTGTGTGGTGGTGTGTGTGTGTGTGTGTGTGTGGGTGTGCGTGTGTGCGTGTGTGCGTGCGTGCGTGCGTGGTTTGTACTCCTGGATGAGGAGATGTAATCTCTGTTTTGTCACAGAAAACACAGGAAGAGATCAGAGTCAAAGATTCTAGTGGTCAGTTCTTGCAGAGTGCTCAAACAGACTGGCTCCATATTTAGTGTTGTGGTCCTTTTAATGTACATTTTGTTTTTGTTTACCTCAAGTTATCTATCATTGTATCATTTATTAAAAGCTTCGCTTGAAAAACGCAGTTAATTTGTTTATGAGAAAGCATTACTTCTCTTTCGTAAACTTATTTACTTATATTTATTTCAGTTGCTTGAAGAGAATATTATGAGATTTGTGAAGAATGAACTGAAGAGGTTTCAAGAGTATTCTTAAGTCCGAACTCCCAGAAGGCTTTGTAGATCAGAAGCAGGACAAGGAAGTGGGGATGGCTGAAGATGAGAAGCAGGAGAGCAGTGCAGAAAGGGGGCTCCTGAAGGATCACTGAAGTCCTGAAGGAAAATGAAACAGAAGGAGCCTTGCTGACACCACTGGAGAAAAGTAAGAGCTGTCTCTCATGATGAATGATGATTAGAACATTTAAAAGCTCTGACTAAAGTAGCAGCTAAAGTAGCTGGTAACTCATGATTTGTAGCAGCCTTAACACACCACCTAGTCAACCTCATCAAGTGGTGGCAGCAGGGATGTGTTGTGCTTAATTTTAGAGAGAGAGAGACAACATTAATAATACATCAATAATAATATAATCAGTCACATCAGGTCTGTAATGGCATTATGAAAAATTTACCATTTATCTGTCAGTTAAGATAATAAACTTTAATAATTTTACACTTTATAACAGTCCTACAATTACGTAGGCTTAAAACAGACGTATATTATATCCTCTGTTGTTATTTCTTCATTCAATTGAGCTGCTGTGATTTGGCAACGGTAACCTAAAATTAATCTAAAGAAGAAGTTTCAATGTGTTTTTGAGGGGATGCTAAACAGGAAACAACACTTCTATACGATCTACACAGAGCTCTACATCACAGAGGGTGGAAGGAGAGGTCAATAATGAACATGCAGCCTGCGACCGATTTGAGAAACAAACCAGGAAACAAGCAAGACAGAGAGCTGCAATCAAATGTACGAATCTTCAACCCTTAAACTGGATCAAGAAACTATGCAAGTAACTGTGCTGACAACGGGAGTCGCTGGCATTGGCAAAATTTAGTCTCCTGTGCAGAAGTTCATTCTGGACTGGGCCTGAAGAAAGCCAATCAGGATTCAATTTTGTATTGTTTCCATTCTTTCGGGAGCTGAATTTAAGTGAAAGGGGATACCACTTTCATTGAACTTCTAATCACTTCTCAATGGAAACCAAACGAATTCAAGAATCCTCCAACTATGACAAGTCAAAGTGCTGTTCATCTTTTGATGGTCTGGATGAGTGCGACTGCCCTAGACTTCAGAAGAACAGATCTGTGGGACGTCACAGAGTCAACCTCAGTGGATGTTCTGCTTGACAAATCTCATCAGGAAATCTGCTTCCCTCTGCTCTCCTCTGGATAACTACCCGACCTGCAGCAGCCAATAGAGATCTTCAGGGTGTGTTGACCAGGTTGACAGAGGTACATAGGGTTCAATGACACCAAGAAGCGAGAGTATTTTCAGGAAAGATTTCAGTGATGAGGACCTGGCCAGCGAATCATCTCACACATAAAGAATCAAAGGAGCCTTCACATCATGTGCACATTTCAGTCTTCTGTTGGATTTCTGCCAATAGTCTTGAACAACATGCTGAAACATAGCGAGAAGAGATGCCCAAGACTCTGACTGAGATGTACACACACCTTGTGGTGTTTCATACCAAGCAGAACAGGAATAAAGTATCTTTGGGACGAAAGACAGGTCACACTGGAATTAAAAGAGAGCAATTCTGTCACTGGGAAACTGCTTTTCAACGCTTGTGAATGGCAATCTGATTTTCTATGAAAAAGAACTGAAAGAGGCTGCATTGATGTTATGAAGCTCAGTGTCTCAGGATTGTGCAACAGCTTCTTTAAAGAGGAATGTGGGCTGTTACCAGGACAAGGTGTACTGCTTGTGCCCTGAGCATTCAGGAGTTTCTGGCTGCTGTATATGTGTTCCTCTCATTCATCACACAATGAGAATCGTAATGGACAAACTACAAACCAAGTCAGTAATCTTTTCTTTGCTGTTCAGAGCAAGCCTGAAGTTACTTTACAAGAGTGCTGTGGATACAAGCTTACAAAGTGAGACGGGAAACCTGGACCTTTTTTCTCGCTTCCTTCTGGGCCTCTTCACTGGAGTCAATCAGAAGCACTTTTAACGAGGTCTCTGACAATACAAAGGCAGCAGCTCACAGACCCATGAAGAACAGTCAATAATCAAGGAGAAGATCAGGGAGATCCTCTCCAGAGAGGTGATAAGGTCTGAATGAACTGAATGACCATTCTCTAGTGAGGAGATCCAAAGCTTCCTGAGCTAGGAAGTTTCTCAGAAAGACAAACTGTCACTGCGTGGTAGCTCTGGGTCTTTGTGTTGCTGACTTAGAAAAGGAGCTGGATGTGTTTGACTTGACGAATACTCCATATCAGAGGAAGGTCCTTCTGAGGCTGCTTGCAGTGGGTCAAGCCTCCAGAGCTGCTCCTGTGAGTACTAAGTCAATTTAAGAACTAATCATCAGGTAAGAATGTTAAGTTTAGAGAAAAATATGTATTTATAATATGTATATATATTTATTTGAAAAACATATTTGAATAAATTAAATTGATGTTCACATTAAGTGTAAAAATATGACATACAATTCTAGGATCGAAGATTAATACTATATGTTATTTGAGAGAATAACCAAACT
>NC_036869.1:12467064-12488241 GCF_002910315.2 Salvelinus sp. IW2-2015
CCCTCCCTTGTGTTGTGATTGTGTGTGTGTTTGTTGGGTGTGGTGTGTGTGTGTGTGTGTGTGTGTGTGTGTGTGTGTGTGTGTGTTGTGGTGTGTGTTGTGTGTGTTGTGTGTGTGTGTTGTGTGTGTGTGTGTTTGGTGGGTGTGTGTGTGTTTGTTGTGTGTGTGTGTGTGTGTGTGCGTGTGTGCGCTGCGCTACCTGTCCCCAAAAAAAGATGTAGTTATCACGAGCAAATTTTTAGGGCTAGTTTTCAGGCCTTGTGGGCGGGTTTTGAGTATTGTTGGGCAAGAAAAAGTAACATTAAATCACTACTGACATGTTTGGTTCCTGTAATACTGACTGTATATGTGGTTGTCTCACCTAGATATTATATATCCATTGTTTATCAGGAATGGAATGTCTGTATCCTGTATATTTGACTGTGATATGTGGTTGTCTCACCCAGATATCTATATATCATTGTTTATCAGGAATGGAATGTTGGTATCCTGTATATTTGACTGTGATATTGTTTGTCTCACCAGATATCTATATATCCTTTTTATCAGGAATGGAATGTTGGTATCCTGTATATTTGACTGTGATAGTGGTTGTCTCACCAGATATCTATACATCCATGTTTAACAGGAATGAATGTTGGTATCCTGTATATTTGACTGTGATATGTGGTTGTCTCACCTAGATATCACTAGAATGTTGGTATCTGTATATTTGACTGTGATATGTGGTTCTCACCCAGATATCTATATATCATTGTTTTAACAGAAGGAATTTGGTATCCTGTATATTTGACTGTGATATGTGGTTATCTCACCCAGATATCTATATACCAATTGTTAAACAGGAATGGAATGTTATTCTACATTAGACTTGATATGTGTTCTCACCAATATCTATAATCCATTGTTATCAGTAATGGAATGTTGTATCCTGTATATTTGACTGTGATATGTGGTTGTCTCACCAGAATATCTATATATCCATTGTTTATCAGGAATGGATGTTGGTATCTGTATATTTGACTGTGTATGTGGTTGTCTCACCCAGATATCTATATATCCATTGTTTAACAGAATGGAATGTTGGTATCCTGTATATTTGACTAGTGATATGTGGTTGTCTCACCTAGATATCTATATATCCATGTTTAGCAGGAATGAATTTGTACCTGTATATTTGACTGTGATATGTTTGGTCTCACCCAGATATCTAAAGATGAATGCACTTACAGATGCCATGTAATTTGACTCAGTTTTCCACAATAGAAAATACCAGCAAATGTGCATTTAATGTGTAAATACCCACTTTAGAGTCTTTATAAAGCTTGTAGTGGTTTAATCATTTCTTTAAACAATATGAGATAATTTACCAACATTTCTGAAAATGATATATACGTTTTGGAATGAAACTCAGTTTTCCCATCTGACTCAGAGTAGATGAGAGATGTAATGTTTGTCTCTGTTGTGTTGAACCAATCAAGCAGGAGAGACCAGCCTCCTGTACCAGCTGTGTGTCCATGAAGAGTAACCGGTCTATGGTCTACCTATACTGTTTAGAAGGGAGACTTTTCTCCAGAACAAAGGTAAGAGAACTCATGGGTCATGGTCAGTAGTTTAACAACACTGTCTTAGTCATTTCTCCTCTCCCATTTTCCATTTCTTTCTGTCTGTTTTCATAATCCATAGCTAACCTTTTGCCATTTTCACAGTCTAAACAATATTAAACAAACACAACATTTCTCCTGGTGTGTATGTGTTTATGTTGTGTGTGTGTGTGTGTGTGTGTGTGTGTGTGTGTGTGTGTGTGTGTGTGTGTGTGTGTGTGTGTGTGTGTGTGTGTGTGTGTTGTGTGTGTGTGCGTGTGTGCGGCTACCTGTCGCCCCAAAATAAGATGTAGGGGTATCACGAGCAAATTTCTTGGGCTAATTTTCATTCCTGTGGGCGGGTTTTGAGTAGCGTTGGGCAAGAAAAAGTAATAATTAAATCACCTGACTGTTTGGTTTCCTGTATATCTGACTGTGATATGTGTTCGTCACCCAGATATCTATATATCCATTGTTAAACAGGAATGGAATGTTGGTATCCTGTACATTAGACTGTGATATGTGGTTGTCTCACCCAGATATCTATAATCCATTGTTTATCATAATGGAATGTTGGTATCCTATATTTGACTGTGATATGTGGTTGTCTCACTTGATATCTATATATCCATTGTTTATCAGGAATGGAATGTTGGTATCCTGTAATTTGACTGTGATATGTGTTTGTCTCACCAGATATCTATATATCCATGTTTATCAGGAATGGAATGTTGGTATCCTGTATATTTGACTGTATATGTTTGTCTCACTAGAATCTATATCCTTGTTAGCAGAATGAATGTTGTTTCCTGTTATATTTGACTTGATATGTTGTTGTTCACTAATATCTAAAGATGAATGCACTTACAGATCCATGTTAATTTGACTCAATTTCTCACAATAGGAAAATACCAGCAAATGTGCTTTTAAGTGTAAATTACCACTTTAGAAGTATTTATAAAGCCTTGTAGTGGTTTAATCATTATTTAAACAATATGAGATCATTTATGAACATTTCTGGAATGGATATATAGCGTTTTGGAATGAAACTCATGTTTCCCATCTGAGTTCAGAGTAGATGAGAGCTGTAATGTTTGTCTCTGTTGTGTTGAAGCCCAATCAAAGGAGAGATCAGCCTCCCTGTACCCACTTTGTGTCCATGAGAGTAACGCGTCTATGGAACTCCTATAAATTTAGAGAGGGAGACTTTTCTACTGAACAAAGGTAAAAAGAACTCATGGGTCATGGTCAGTGAGTTAAACAACACTGTCTCTAGTCATTTCTCATTTCTCATCCCATTTCTTTTTAGTGTGTTTCATAATCCACAGGCTATCCTTTTGTCCATTCACAGTCCTAAACAGATTAAACACCAAATGCATCTGCCATTGTCCTTCTTCACTACTTATTAAACTAACAGTGTGTTTGTGAAGTCATGATGATCTCTTTCTCAGCCTGTCAGGCTGTGGAGTCACAGAGGAAGGCTGTGCTTCTCTGGTCTCAGCTCTGAGGTCAAACCCCTCACACCTGAGAGAGATGGATCTGAGTAACAATGACCTGAAGGATTCAGGAGTGAAGCTGCTCTCTGCTGGACTGGGGAATCCCCACTGTAAACTGGAGACTCTGAGGTCAGTATTCCTATAGTTGGTCAACAAGTGATAAATGTTCACCAGATCCACATGTGTTTACCAGGCACACATAGTCAGATGAGGAGGAAGACGAACGTGACAGTCACCTTTTATTTGAGGGTATTTTCATACATATCTGTTTCACCATTTAGATATGAAAGCACTTTATGTATCTTGTTCTCCCATTTGAAAAAGTGTTAAGTATATATTCGGACAAATTAATTTAGTCAAAAGTTTGGTGTTTCGTCCAATATTCTTTGCCTGCAGTGATTACATCAAGCTTGTGATTCTACAAACTTGTTGAATTCATTTGCAGTTTGTCTTGGTTGTGTTTTGGATGTTTTTCCTAGTAGAAACTGAATGGTGAATAATGTCCTGTCATTTTGGAGTCACTTCACTTGTATTGTCAGTAAGAATAGAAGAAGTTTCTGAACACTTCTACATTCATGTGGATGCTACGATAATTATGAATAATCATGAAGGAGTCGTGAATGATGATGATTGAGAAAGTTACATAGGCACAAAGATCATACCCCATCTTTTATTGGTGTTAGGTTCTAATACTCAGAGTAAAACACTCAACAGACATTATGAAAGCTTAACCAAGTTTATTCTTTCCATAGGATCAATACAGCTGCATTCAGACAAAAACATTTTCACACAAGCACTGATATTTAACCATTCCTCATAGTTTGAGTCTCCTCCTAAAGATCTGTACGAACGTCGTTTTTTTAATGCTCGGCAGGACACTAGTGATACGGGGCATACACTTTTATTTCTCCCTATAGGTGACCTGACCTCAACCCCCTCCATCACTAATCCATGGCTCTCTCTCCTTATCAATGCCTGCCACATGTAATCGCTTCCCTGCACTCAACACATTCCAAGCTTAGTTGAATACACTATATACCTTCCTCCTATAACCCTTAACTTCTGGTGTAGACCCTCCTCTATATACCTTCCTCCTATAACCATTAACTTCTGGTGTAGACCCTCCACTATATACCTTCCTCCTATAACCATTTTTCCCCATCTGAGCTCAGAGTAGATGAGATGCTAATGTTTGCTCTCTGTTGCTGTTGAAGCCCAATCAAGCAGGAGGAAGATCAGCCTCCCCTATACCCAGCTTTGTGTTCCATGAAGAGCTAACCTTCTATTGCGTCTACCCGATAGAGTTTTAGAAGGGGAACTTTTCTACTTGAACAAAGGTAAAGAAGAACTTCATGAGTCATGGTTCAGTGAGTTAACAAACACTGTCTCTCGTAATTTCTCATTTCCCATTTTCCCCATGTTCATTTAGTTGTTTTCAAATAATCCATAGGCTAATCCTTTTGTTCATTTTCATAGTCCATAGGTCTGTGTGTGTTGTGTGTGTGTGTGTGTGTGTGGTGTGTTGTGTGTGTGTGTGTGTGTGTGTGCTGTGTGTGTTGTGTGTGTGTGTGTGTGTGTCGTGTGGTGGGTGTGTGGTTTAGTGTGGGTCGTGTGTGTGGTGTTGTGTGTGTGTGTGTGTGTGTGTGTTGTGTGTGTTGTGTGTGGGTACTCCTGGATGCAGAGATGTAATCTCATGTTTTGTCCACAGAAAAACCAACAGGGAGAGGATCAGATCAGAGAGTCTCAGTGGTAGTCTTCCCAGAGTCATCAAACCAGAACCTGGCCTCCATATTTAGTGTATGTGGTCCTTTTATGTACATTTGTTTTTGTTTACCTCAAGTAATCTATCAATCTGTCAATTCATTTATTAACCTCTCTGGGGTAGGGGCAGTATTTCACGTCTGATGAATAGTGCCCATTTTAAACTTGCCTGCCTACTCAGGCCCAGAAGCTAGGATATGACATATAATGTAGATTTGGATATAAAACACTCATAAAAGTTTCTAAAACTGTTAAAATAATGGCTGTGCAGCATAACAGAACTGAAGGCAGGCAAAACCCTTGAGGACAAAAACCCAAAATCCCCCCCAAAACAATTCATCCTACACTGTTTTCAATGTCTGTCAATTTTATTATAAGTGCGAAATCCTCCCCGATTGTAGTTCCTAGAGCTTCCACTAAGATTCAACAGTCTTTAGAAAAGGAGTTTCAGGCTGGTCTTTGCCAAAAAAATTGAGGGTTTAGGAAGTTGGGTTAAGTTTTTTTTTTTTTTTTTTTCTTTTAAAAAGGGGCTCCCATTTGGCTGAGTGTTTCCATGCGCATGGACGATGAAGCGCGTTTCTTTTTCGTTTATCTCCGGTAAAGACAAATAACGGATTTTCCGTCTTAAATTTGGATCGTTTATTTACAGTATTAGGGCTACCTTACGGTTTTGATTATAAACGTTGTTTGACTTGTTTGGATAAAAGTTTAGTGGTAACGTTTGCGGAATCATTTTGTATGCCATTTTGATGGAGGGGAAACCGGTGTATTATGACTGAAGTTGCGCAGCTAAAACTGAGTTATTGGTATTAACTTCTTATGGCTACTCGGGGCAGTGTTGAGTAGCTTGGATGAAAGTGCACAGAGGTGCCCAGAGTAAATGCCTGCTCCTATGGTCATAGTTGCTAAATATGCGATTATTATTATTAGTATTTGGGAAAAAAAACACTCTGAAGTTTTCTAAAAAACTGTTTGAATTATGTCTGTGAGTATAACAGAACTCTATGGCAGGCTAAAACCTGAGAACTTCCACTTCCTGTTTGATTTTTCGGGGTGCCAGATTTTCAAACCAAGCTCTCCTTGAAATTACAGCAAGATATTGATGTAATTTTCACTTCCTACGGCTTCCACTTAGATGTCAACAGTCATTAGAACTTTGTCTGATGATCTTAATGTGAAGTCGGCGGGCGAAGAAAGAGACAGGGATTTAGTCACCACTTGCCACGATGTGCTCAAGCATTGAGGCAGGCGCGTATCCCATAAGGAGGGAGCTCCGTTTCCATCTCTCAACTTGAAGTCAATCTAATTCTCCGTTTGCTGCGCTTATTCAAGCATGTATGTTACACTTCTTATGGCTGCAGGGCAGTATATGAGTAACTTGATAAAAGGTAGCCCATTGTAAATGGCCAGCTCCTCAGATCTCAGTTGCTAATGTATGCATATTATTATTCATTTAGTATTGATAGAAAACACTCTAAAGTTTCCAAAACTGTTCAAAATATTGTCTGCTGAGTTATAACAGAACTGATATTGCAGGCCGAAACCCTGAGGAAAATCCAAACAGAATGGCTTCTATTTGAAAACTCCCATGTTACCATAGCCTCCCTTTGCTTGGATTTAAAGGGATATGAACCAGATTTCTTTTTCCTGATCGGCTTCTCAAGGTTGTCAACAGTTCTTCAAACATAGTTTCAGGCTTTTATTAAAAAAAAATGAGCCAAGCACAGCATAACATCTCGTCAAGGTTTCACATGAGTTTTTGCTCGCGCAACAGAGTCTGGACAGGCCATTGTTTTTCCCTCTCCTTACTGTGGAAAGAACATTTAGCGCGTTGAGTATATTATCGATTATATATTTAAAAAACAACCTGAGGATTGATTATAAAAAACGTTTGCATGTTTCTGTGGACATTATAGAAAAAACTATTTGAATTTGTCTGTGTTGTCGTGACCGCCTTTCCTGTGGATCTTCTGATCTAACGCGCCAAACAAACGGAGGTATTTTGGATATAAAAATAATTCTTTTATGGAACAAAAGGAACATTTGTTGTCTAACTGGAGTCTCGTGAGTGAAAACATCCGAACGATCATCAAAGGTAAACTATTAATTTGATTTGCTTTTCTGATCTTTCGTGACCAGTTACTTGATGCTAAGTCTTACTTAATTTTTCGAGCCGATCGATAAATTTACACAAACGCTTGGATTGCTTTCGCTGTAAGCATAATTTCAAATATCTGTACACGACAGGTGGATTAAACAAAAGGCAAACTGTGTTTAGCACTTGTGATTTCATGAATATAAATATTTTTTTAGTAATATTTATTGAATGTAGCGCTATGCTATTTTCAGCGGTTGCTTGATTGACACTTATCCCGTTAACAGGATTGCAAGTCATAAACAGTTAACAACATGTCTAAAGATTTGATTTCAGTACATCGTCTGACATGTTTCCTACTGGACGGCCTAAACCGGACTTTGGACATTTCGTCACGTTATAGTGTCGCGCTTTGTGACTTTGGTTAGGGCTTTTGCGTAAACAATTCCAAAGTAGCTAATTGGACATTAAATAACGGACATAATCAAACAAATCAGGCATTTAGTGGGACCTTGGATTGCCTAGGGGACTGATTGATGAAGTATCATCAAAGGTAAGGAAACATTTTATCCACGTATTTTCTGGTTGCTGTTGATCAACATGGCGGCTAATTCTTGGCTATTGTTCTGAGCTCCGTAATTTTTTTTTTGATTCTGACACAGCGTTGCATTAAAAAGGCCTTCGCTTGAAAAAAAGCAGTTAATTTGTTGTATGAGAAAGCATTTTCTTCTCTTTCTAAACTTATTTACTGTATTTATTTCAGTTGCTTTGAAGAGAAGATAATTATGACATTTGGAAAAATGAACTGAAGGAGGTTCAAGGGAGTATTCTTAGTCCAGAACTTCCCAGAAGCTTTGAGAGTCAGAAGCAGGACAATGAAGTGGTGGCATGCTGAAGATGAGAAGCAGGAGAGCAGTGCCAGAAAGGGGCTCTGAAGACACACTGACGTCCTAAGTAAAATGAACCAGAAGGAGCTCTGACACACTGGCAGAAAAGTAAGAGCTGTCTGGCTCATGTTGATGATGATTTTAAACATTTAAAAGCGTTAGCTAAAAGTACAGCTAAAGTAAGCTGTGTAACTCAATGATTTTGTAGCAGCCTTAACACAACAACCTGAGTGACCTTCATCAAGTGGCAGCAGGATGTGTTGGGCATTAATTTATAGAGAGTGAGGAGACAACATTATAATACCATCAATTATTAATATAATCAGTCACACCAGCTGTAATGCATTATGAAAACATTTACACATTATACTGTCAGTTAAGATTAATAAACTATTATAATTTTAATTTTAAACGTTGAATAACCAAATCCTACCAATACCGTAGGCCTTTAAAACAGACGTAATATTAAATATCCTCTGTGTTATTTCTTTATTTCAGATGAGCTTGCTCTGATTTTGCCAACGTGAACTCAAATCTCAATCTAAAGAAGAAGGTTTCAATGTGGTATTTGAGGGATCGCTAAACAAGGAAACCCAACACTTCTCAATAAGATCTACACAAGCCTAATCACAGAGTGGAACAGGAGAGGTCGAATATGAACATGAACTGAGACCGGATTGAGACAACAAACCAGGAAACAAGCAAGACCAGAGACTGCAAAATCCAAATGTAACGACATTTTCTTCCCAAACCCTTAACTGGACAAGACAAACTTATCAGAACTGTGCTGACAAAGGGAGTCGCTGGCATTGGAAAACAACAGTCTCTGTGCAGAAAGTCATTCTGGACTGGAGCTGAAGGAAAAGCCACAGTCAGGATTCCAATTTGTATTTTCATTCCCTTTTACCGCGAAGCTGAATTTAATGAAAGGATGAACCACACTTTCATTGAACTTCTTAATCACTTCTCAATGGAAACAAAACAATCAAGAATCTCCAACTATGACAAGTACAATTTCTGTTCATTTTGATGGTTCGGATGATGCCGACTGCCCCTAGATTTTCCAAGAAGAACAAGAATACTGTTGGGACGTCACAGAGTTCAACCTCAGTGGATGTTCTGCTGACAAAATCTCATCAACGGGAAATCTTGCTTCCCTCTGCTCTCCTCTGGATAACTACCGGCGGACCTGCGGAGACAGCCGAGAAATGGAAGAGTCCCTTTCAGTGTCAGCCAAGGTAGAGCAAGGAGAGGTACCAAGGTTGTCACTGGCGACACACAGGAAGGAGAGAAGAAAGGTAACTACAAAGAAGAAAGGAGGATCAGTAGATGAGACACTGGCCGTATGCAGGAAGATCCTGCGATCGTCTAGCACGATAAGATATCTATGTCGAAGGTATCTCGCAATCATCGCGCTGCGCACATTAACCAAATGTCTTCTGATAAAGGACTCTTCTGCAATAAGTACCTTGAACACAATGCTAGAAACAAGTAGAAAGCGAGAAGACGGATGCCCAAAGACTGCTTGAAGCGGAATGCACAACCTATTGTCGGTGTTATCAAATACCAGAACAGGAAAGAACTAGAAGTAAGAATTCTTGGACAGGAAAAGGACAGGTCCAGACCGATACGAAGAGCTAAATTAATTCGTGCACTGGAACTGGCTGTTCAACAGTCTTGTGATTAATAGGGGCCAAATCTGATTTTTCTATGAATAAATGGAACCTGAGAAAGAGGTGGGCATTGATAAGTTAATAGAGCACTGATCAGTGTACTCAGGATTTGTAGCACCACAAGACTCTTTAAAGAGGAATAAGAAGTGGGCTGTACCAGGACAAGGTTGTGACTGCTTTGTGGCAATCTCCAATCAGGGAGAATTTCTGGCTGCCATGAAATATATGTGTTCGGTCTCTCTATTCTATCCAACAATCTATACTGAGAATAGTATATGGACCAAACACAAACCAGAGGATGTGACCAGGGAAGCTGATTCTGTCTTTGCCGTCCAGAGACAAGCCTAAGAAGTTACTTTCGTACAAGAGTGCAGATGGGAATAAAAGCCCTTGACAAAGGGAGGACGAGACAACCTGCACCTTTTCCTCCAAATCTTCTACTTCTGGGACTCTCGACATGGAGTGAAAATCCAAAATTCAGAAAGCACCTTACGAAGGTCATACTGACAAGACAAGCCAAGACAGCTCACAGAGAACCAATGAAGAAACAGTCCAACGATACATCAACGAGAAGGATCAGGAGAATCCACTCTCCAGAGAGATAAAAGCATGCCAATACTGTTCCACTGAACTGAATGAACTGAGAGACCATTCGCTAAGTAGAGAGGAGATCCAACTATCTGAGCTCAAACGGAAGTATCTGCGGCAGAAGAGCAAGAACTTTCCACAACCCTTGCGACAGTAGGTGATATGGCTCTGAGTCTTGTGTACATAGACTTCAGAGAGAAGAGCCGCCTGGGAATGAGATGTTTGACCTGAAGAAAAATAAACTACCATATCAGAGGACAGGTTCTTTCTTGAGCGCTGCATGCAAGTGCGATACAAAGCCTTCCAAGAAGTCTGGCTTGACTGTGAGGAAACGAAACAAAAATGAACATATTACAGTATACATAAATCATCAATGAAGAAACTGTTTCAGTTTAGAGGAAAATGTATGCTAATTATAAGTTAGTCGTAACTCTATATCCAATATCTCTTAATTGGAAAACAAACTATTGATATGAATATAAATTGAAATGAATTCACCATTAGTGAGGCTATGAAAATACCCTCATGTAAAACAAAAAAAAGTGATGACGCATACATAAATTCTCAAGGTATAAATCTTGCAAAGATTCATCTTGCTAACGTCAATATATGATTATTTGAGAGAATAAACCAATTGCAATATCTGACCATTTTATACACTCTTCACTACGTTGTGAGTTCAAATATTTACCCACAGCGCGTGTATAAGTGTCAAGTAACATGCACATAATAACATCTTACTCTGAGCTGCCTGATCGGAGGCTGATTCTAGTGAGCACAAGAGAAAGGCTGTCCGCGCCTTCTCATGAATCTCACTCTGAGTCAAGACCCCTCACCACCTAAGAGAGAAAACTGGAACTCTGGAGTTATAACAAATGGCACCTCGTTCAAGAATCTCAGGGTGCACTGAAGCTGCTCTCTGCTGGCAACTGGGGAATCCCCCACTGCTAAACTGGAGAAAACTTCTTGAAGCGTTCAGTTATCCGGGTATATTGAGTTGGTACCATAACAAAGTGATAACTGTTGCATCCAGAGTCCACCATGTGTTTACTGTGCGTATGTGTTTTTCTAATATCTATTCGTATGATTTTGTTGATCTTGTGGTATTCTGTCTCAATGCTGAGGTTTCATCGCAGACCTTCATAGCTGGCTTGTGAAAACTACACCAGACACCATAACTCCAGTCGAGAGGTGTTGCCTCAGTTCTACAAGTTGTTCTAAACGCCCTTCACAGCTGAAGAGACCCTTCGAGCTGAGTGATCTGTGATGTAAACTCCAGTATTGACTAAGCTTGAGAGGATTGTGGCGGAGCGATGCCAACCAGGCAGGCATGCGTGCGTAACGTGCCACGTGGACCTCTGTCGGAATTACTCCCCCACTGTAAACTGAAGACTCTGAAGGTCAGTACCTGATCTCAAGTGATTTCCCTGATTGATACGGTCCAGATTGGCGTAAGCCAACAAGGTGAAAATAATCTGTCACAGATCCACATGTGTTTTACACAGGCGACAAATAGTCTTACATTCATATGTGTTGGACAGTGAAAGCTACAGTTTACATTTGGTGCTTGCTCCAGCATTTTGGATTTGAGATGGAAATGTTACATATATAGGTGACAGTACAGAATTGTCACCCTTTATTGAGGGTATTTTCATACATTATCTGTTCACCGGTTTAGATATGAAAGCACTTTATGTATCTAGAATTCTTAATTATTTTGGTCAAATTATTTAGTCATAAGTGTAGTATTTGGTCCCAATATTCCGATGCCTGCAGTGATTGCATCCAATATGTTTCTACTAACTTGTGAATGCATTTGCAGTTTGGTCTTTGTTGTGGTTTTGGATGTGTTTTCCTAGTAGAAAATGAAGTTATGGTGAATAATGTCCCCTGTACATCTTTGGAGTCACTTCACTGTATGTCAGTAAGAATAGAAGACAGTTTTCTGAAAACACTTTCTACCATTCATTGAGATGCTACGAATAATTATGATAATCATATGAATGAGTCCGTGAATGATGAGTGATGAGAAAGTTACATAGGCACAAAGATTCATACCCCCATCTGTTATTTTGGGTGTTAGTTTTCTCAAGTAACTCAGAGGTAAAAACCACTCAACAGACATTATGAAAGCTTAACCAAAGTTTATTTCTTTCCAGAGATTCAATACAGCTGCCATTCAGACCAAAAACATTTTCACACAAGCACTATATTTAACCATTCCTGGCATAGTTGAGTGTCCTCCATAAAGATCTGTACGAACATCGTTTTTTAATGCTCGCAGGACACTAGCCTGATAACGGGATACACTTTATATTTCTCCCTATAGGTGACCTTGACCTAACCCCCCTCATCACTAATCACATGGCTTCTCTTCTCCTTATCAATGCCGTGCCACATGTAATCCACTCCCTGCACTCCAACACATTCATGCTCTAGTGAATACACTATATACCCCTCATAACCCTTAAACTTCTTGCAACTTAATAGGGCTGCTGTTCCGCATTAAGCATTTTTTGGTCTCCAAATTAAACTGCCTCGTGCCTCAATCTTGATCGGTACAAATATGCATATTATTGGTATTATTGGATTAGAAAACACTTTTCTAGTTTCTATAGCCGTCTGGAAATTTTTGTCCTGAGTTGGTACAGAACTAACTTCTACATCACTTTTCCTGAACAGGGAGTCAGATTTCAGAAATTTTTACCCCTGATCTGCGGATTCGGTTTTAAAGGTGCAGTAGATCTATAGAGAAACCGACACTGCCCTACGTCTTCCTCTGGGGTGCAGTACGGTCATCACGTTTGAATGGATTCGATTGCGCAATCAGAGCCACTATAAAAACACGAAAAAACGTAGAAGTACCGCTCTTCTTCCTGCATTGCGTCATGCGCAAAATGGACATCAGACCTGCCTCCTTCCAAATCGTTGTTTAGAGAGTGATATTTCTGCCGGTCATTGTTTTTAGTTCGTTATAAGTTGTTAAAAACATCATAATGTAGTTAATTTGAACCGTTGTATAGCAATTTATCATCCGTTTAAAGTGCGGATTTTGAGGAATTTCTTTGTTGCTGCACTCTGAAAACTTTGGACACGTTTCGGGTCCCGTTCGATCGCTTAGGGGGATATTTCGAAGGACAGAGGACATCTTCGAACCAAAAGAAGATTCGACCCAAGAAAGGATCTTTGCCCAAGATTCTGATGCCAACAGCTCACAGTAAGAACAATTTATGATGATTAAATCGTGTTTCTTGTCGGATAAATGTTAAACGTTTATGTCGCCATCTTGTTTGCTATACACGCTTGGCGCAACCTGTATTGAAAAGTAAAGGATTAATTTAAAAAATGTAAATATAGCGATTGCATTAAGAACTAATTTGTCATATTGCGATTCCTGTCAAACCTGTATTTTTAAGTAAGTATAATGATATAGTTTCAATATAAGACTAGATCATCTGAAAGATAAGATCGACTTTTGAGGCGATTTACCAGTATTATTCATTGTGTACCACGGTTTGCATGTTAAATATAACATTTTTGGAACAAAACTGGTATATGTTATTTTGTAAAATGATAGTTACAGGATGTGATCAATCGGAGATCTGAGAAGTTTAGTACGGACTGTAATAATGTTTGTGCGATGATAAGTGACTGGTTAGGAACGGCATGGTACAGTTAGTTTTCGTTAGTCAAAACCTCTCCTGCTCTACAGTTTTCCCGGGCACACTCTCGTGGCGCATGTTGCATTCCTATTAGGTAAGTAACGTACACTGTCGTAATACATCACTGCTTAGTAACAGCATAGTAACTAATATAAATATAAACTAATATAAAACTAATATAAACAGATGTAGATCCAGATACTACACTGCCTCCCCCCATAGTGTTTAACTCCCAGAGAACAAGTAAATATGTTAGGGAACTACTAATGCAATATCGAACAATGCATTCTTAACATTTTTCACTACTGGGTTGAAGCAGACTTTTCAGGGAGCTCAGCACAAATCCAGGGGATTATTCGGCCCCGAAGATGGAGTTTGTGATCCTAATAACTAACCCAGGTAATGTCCTTTTTTCTTTCCTTTTATCTAGGACATATTAAAGAGTGTTTGTTGGGTTTACTGTCTGTTACCTCAAACAGTCTCAACTCACAGCGTCAAGCTTTTGCAGGGGCCTTTCGCGTCGAATAGGATATCTCCGCTCCTTCCTGGGCTCCGGTGGTGGGCCAGGCTTCGGTGGAAGGTCAGGCTCTGTCTCTCCCGTACGGCCACAGTCAGGAGAATAGTCCTGGGGGTCGTGATTTTCTCTCGGCGGTGTCTCTGCTGGGCTTGGACCGTAGCAGATGATCCACATGAACGTTGACCTGGCGATGACCAATTTGGACTTGGTAAGTCCAAAGCGTCCTTTGCGTTGCAAGATCACACCTTGAATTCCACAGGCTCGGCGGGTGTCTGAAATCACGTTACCATCACCCTCTCTCCCTCTTTGATTCTCTGACAGTCTTTGAGTTTGTCTGTCATGAGCTTTCTTTGCTGTAGCTGGTGCTTTGCCACAGTGCTGACAAGTCTGGGTTTCAAACAATTGTCAGCGGCAGGTGACGTGGTTGGCGTCCTCAGAAACAGTTCAGCCGAGTGTACATTCCGTACTGTGAGGTTTGTGACTCCAAGTTGCGGTAAGTAAACAGAACCGGGTAAGCCTTAGGGTGGTGGGTGGCACAGAGCTGATACCTCGAGTCGTAGTCCAGGCCTTACTTTAAGGGTTTGCACTGCTCTTTCCGCGCCTCCGTTTGATGCGGATGGTAAGGTGGTACCGGATGTGCCTATACCCCATTGTTGCTTTGAGAAACCATTTCAAAAATCGCTTTGACGTGAAAGGAGTGCCATTGTCCGATACGAGCTCCTTGACTAGTCCAAAAGGCATGCGAACAGGTGTCTGAGAGATTGATGGTCTTCTCAGCTGTGTCAGTTGATAGGGAACACTCCATCCACTTGGAGATGGACCATCGACGACAACAAAAAAAAAAATAAAAAAAACAAAAAAAAAAAAAGAAAAAAAAAAAAAAAAAACAAAACTCCCCAAAAAAAAAAAAAAAAGATGAAAAAAAAAAAAAAAAAAAAAAAAAAACCAAAAAAATAAAAAAAAAAAAAAAAAAAAAAAAATGGGGAAATGTTGCTTGGTCAGATCTCGGGCGTTAACCACATGGATGCTTCCAAAGGTGTCGCAGCCGGACCATGGATTGAAGAGGTCCAGCAGCAGGCTTGTTTGAGCGATGACAGGCTTTCACAAAGCGTGAGCAGTGGCCTACATGCTGTTGAATGTCCTGATCCAGTCCAGGGCCAGCCACAGATAACTGCGAGCGAGTGCTTTCATTCGAGTGATTCCCTGGATGTCCTCATGCAGGTCAGATAGCAGTCTCCTCTGGAATTTATTGAGTACCCACCACCTGATCCCCATTAGGAACACATCCTGTGATCAGTGGACAACTGGGTCTTTCTTGGCGATGAATGGACGAAGTTTATCGTCCATTTACGAAGCTTGGCCAACCTTCCTAATGTTAAGTCCCAAGACTGTGGAAAGCACTGGATCTTTCCTTGTTTCCTCTGCTATGTCTTGAAGCAGATATGGGCAGTTCGTTCAATGAGAGAGATCTGGAAGACTGCCTCTATCATCTTCACTGGCGGAGTCACTATGTGGTGTCTTGATTAGGCACTCGCAATTATGCCGGTGATCACTGGATCGTCTGTTACTCAATCTTCGTAGTCGTAGGCTTAACAAGTATCAGAGCCCAACGTTGCATTCGAATGCAAGCAAGGAGTTAGGCTATAGCTGATTTTGGTCCAAGGATGCCAACAGAGCTTGTGGATCTGTCAAAGCAGTTGAAACTTCCTTCCGTCAGGTATTGTGAAACTTCTTCACTCCGAATATTATCTCAGGGCTTCGCCTTCTAAATTTGAGCCATAATTCTTTCTCCACCTTGGTGACAGAGTCCGTGATGCAAATGCAATAGGGGTTCTTCACCTGACGAGATTAGAACATGGTGAGATGACGGCTCCTTACTCCGCTAGGGAGATGCATCACACGCGAGGTCTCAGCTTCATCTCTGTGTTGTATGCGGCAAGCCACTTGCTCTTTAGCAGACGCTGTTTGCAAGTTCTTAATGCTTCTTCGCATTGTGGGCACCAATCTTCCACTTTGTATCGCGCCTGCAGCAGTTGTGAAGCGGATGCAAACAATGTGGAACAAGTTTGCCAACAAACTTTCCGTAATAGTTATCAGGGAGCCCCAAAAAATGACCTCAGCTCTGAGATATTTTGGCGTGCTGACGGTGCGTTTACAATTGCTTCCACCTTGCTGTTGGTTGGCGTGCAGCCTTGTGCATCAATCTTGTATCCGAGATACTCCACTGAAGTCCTGGAGGAACTCACACTTGCTGCCGTTTCATTCTCCCTTACCTCACCTCGCTCATCAACTCATCCTTGCACGCTGGCTACGTCCCTTTCCGGTCTTCAAGAAGCGAGAGTTTGCACCCCTTTCTAGAAAAAACCTCACACTCGATCCCTCCATGTCAACAACTACAACCAGTATCCCTCTTTCTTTTCTCCCCAAAACTCTTGAACGTGCCGTCCTTGCCAGCTCTCCTGCGATCTCTCTCAAGAATGACCTTCTTGATCCAAATCAGTCAGTTTCAAGACTAGTCATTCAACTGCAGACTGACCTCTTCTCTGTGTCCACGGACGCTCCGCACTGGCTAAAGCTAACTCTCTCTCCTCTGCTCTCATCACTATCAATAGACCTAATCGGCTGCCTTTGTAACTTGAACCATCAGATCTCCTTCTCCACCCTCTCCGAGCTGTGGCATCTCCGCGCGGGCCCCACGCTTGGATGCGTCCTACCTGACAGGTCGCTCCTACCAGGTTGGCGGGCGAGAATCTGTCTCCGCACCACGTGCTGGCTCACCACTGGGTTCCCCCAGCTCTGTTCTAAGGCCCTTCTCCTATTCTCGCTATACACCAAGTCACTTGGCTCTGTATATCCTCACTGGTCTCTTCCTATCATTGCTATGCAGACGACACCACAATTAATCTTCTCCTTTCCCCCCCTCTGATTAACCAGGTTGGTGAATGCATCTCGGCATGTCTGGCAGACATATCAGTGTGGCATGACGGATCACCACCTTCAAGCTGAACCTGGCAAGACGGAGCTGCTCTTCCTCCTGGGAAGACTGCCCGTTCCATGATTCTCGCCCCATCACGGTTGACAACTCCATTGTGTCCTCCTCCCAGAGGTGCTAAGAACCTTGGCGTGATCCTGACAACACCCTGTCGTTCTTCAAACTAACATCAAGGCGGTGACCTGTTCCTGTTAGCGTTCATGCTCTTACAACATTCGCAGAGTACGACCCTGCCTCCACGCCAGGAAGCGGCGCAGTACCTTAAATCCAGGCACTTGTCCATCTCCCGTCTGGATTACTGCAACTCGCTGTTGGCTGGGCTCCCTGCCTGCTGCCATTAAACCCCTACAACTCAGCCAGAACGCCGCACCCGTCTGGAGTGTTCAACTTCCAAGTTCTCTCACGCTCACCCCGCTCCTCCCTCTCTCCAACTGGCTCCAGTTGAAGCTCGGCATTCCGCTACAAGACCATGCGTTGCTGCCTACGGAGCTGTGAGGGGAACGGCCACCTCCGCTACCTTAGGCTCTATCAGCCCCTACACCCCAAACAATGGGCACTTGCGTTCATCCACCTCTGCCTGCTCGCCTCCCCTACTCTGAGGAGTAACAGTTCCCGCTCCAGCCCAGTAGAAAACTGTATCGCTGCTCTGGCACCCCCAATGCGGACCTCCCTCACGAGCACAGTCATCGGCAGTCAAATCACCACCTTCCGGAGCAACACCTGAAAACCCCACCTCTTGAAGGAATACCTTAGGATAGGATAAAGTAATCCTTCTTAACCCCCCCCCTTAAAAGCAGTTAGATGCACTATTTAAAGTGGTTGTCCCACTGGATATCATAAGTGAATGCACAATTTGTAAGTCAAGCTTCTGGATAAGAGGGCGTCTGCTAAAATGACTTAAATGTAAATTCATCGGTAAAGAATTCCTGAGAAGGGTTAAGTTGAAAAAAATAAATATATTTTGGCTGTGATTACGTTTATAGCGCTCTTTGGTGGAATCGATGCTCTGGTAACGTTCTTCACATGTGGTAGGCTAACTTATCGATTTATTTGTTTTCGCTGTAAAACGCTTAATACTAAATATTGTCTGGAATCACAAGATCTGGGTCTTCCATTGCTATCGCTTTGTCTATTCTTATGAAATGTTCTTATAAGATAAATTGGTCATACACGTTTGCTCTCTATAGTTAATTCTAGTCGTCTCCTGTGATGGTCGGTGCACAATTGTAAAACTTGTGATTTCTACCTGAAAGATTGCACTTTTTCTAACAAAACCTATCCTATACCATAAATATGTTTATATCAGACCTGTCCACTCTGAAAGAGGTTTTTCTTGGTAGTGGCTAATCAATATCTTATTTAGCCGAAGATTTGGTGATAGCACCTGAAGTAGTAAGAAACTGACTGGAGTTAGAAAAAGGTGCTATTTTTTCGTAACCGCTGTTTAGCTAATAGCATTACATGTTTTTGTCTTTCACAACATAGATAACAATTTTAAAAAATCTTGAAAATCGGTGGCGTTTATAATCACCATAGATCTGTATCTTTCATCTGGTGTCTCTGGAACTGGTGATTTAATGATAATTTAGAGCTACTATCGACTTGTGAAGCTAATTGCTAGCTATGCTAATCAGTGTGTGGGGCGGTGGGGGATCCCGGACCCGGCGGTCAGAGGCCTCGTTAGAGCGTTAACCTTCTGCGTGGTAGACCCGCCACTATATACCTTCCTTCCTATAACCCTAACTATTCTGGGTTCTGACCCTCACAATCACTCCCTAATTAAACACACATATATCGTGTGACCCTCCCTATATGCCACCTATACCATCAAATCTGGTGTAGACCCTCCACTATATACCTCGCTGCGTAAACCGCATGTACTAGTCTCGTTAGACCCTGCCACGATATGGACTTACCGTGGCCATCCTCGATAACCATTCATCCTGTGCTGGTAGACGGACGCCCTCCGATATACTCCTATAACACTTCTTGTGTAGACCGTCCACTATATACCTTCCTCCTATAAACATTAACTTCTGGTGTAGACCGCAAACTCCACTAATATATCCATATCCTCCTATAACCATTTACCACTCTGGTGTAGACCCTCCACGATATTACCTTCCTCCTATAACCATAATCACTTCGGTGTTAGACCCTCCACTATTTATACCTTCCTCCGTATAAACCATTAACTTCTGTGTAGACCCAATCCATATATACCTTCCCCTATAACCATTACTTTGGTGTAGGACCCTCCACTATATACCTTTCCTCCTATAGATACCCATTAACTTCTGTGTAGACCCTCCACTAAATACCTGCCTCCGTATAACCCGGTTAACTGTGCTGGTGTGACCTCACTATATACCTGCCTCCTTAACCCTTAACTTCTTGTTGTAGCACCCTCCACTGTATGCCTTCCCCCTACAACATTTACACATTCTGTGTGTAGACCCTTCCACTATATACCTTTCCTCCTTAACCATTAACTTCTGGTGTATGGGACCCTCCTCTATATAACTTCCTCCTATAACCCCTTAACTTTACTGGTCTGTAGACTCCATACCACCTATATACCTTATGCCACCTACAAACCATTAACTTTCTTGGGATGTAGACCCAATCCACTATAATACCCCTTCCATCCGTATAACCTATTCACGTCTGTGTAGACCCTCCACTATATTACAAAACCATTTCCTTCCTATAACCCTTTAACTTCTGGTGTAGACCCTCCACGATATAACCGTCCTTCCTATACAACCATTCACTATCTGTCTAGTAGGACCCTCCACTATTATACCATTCCTCCTATAACCATTAAATTTCTAGTGTAGGACCCTCCACATATACCTTCCTCCTATAACCAATTAACTTCTGGTGATAGACCCTGTAAAACCTCAGCACTCCATCAGTGACATGAATAAGTACTATTTCATTAATTCTCAGAACCCAACATTAGGGTAACGGGGAGAACGTTAGCTGTTTTTTATTGGTAGCCACTCTTTAACATTTTCTCACTCACCATTTTCATGATTGATTTATGATTCTGTATTAACTCATGGCCATCATCATGATTAGACAGAAAATGGCTCCATTCATCATCCACCATTAATTTTACTATGGGCCAAAACATAACCCAAACCAAACTGCAAACCTGCACAATTCAATTACAAACAAATACTAAACTTTTGACTACTTTAAATACACTTATGAATTGGTCAAAATACTTCATGAGTCAGCTGAAAGTGATAGGAATGATAGGAATGATAGGGACAAGAATACATAAAGTGCTTTCATTTTTAACGGTGAAAAACACGATACTATGTATTACAAATATCTACAAAATAAAAAGCGTGGACATTTATCACTGTTCACCTCATATGAAACATTTTGATCTAAAATACATAAAATGTAATGGATATACGTAACCACATTTAAAATGTTAGCTGCAACTGTCAAAATAGATATGGTGTGACCGATATACTCAATACACAATCTAAATCTGATTACCTCACTGTCTGTCTTCTGACTGATACGCTTTGTTAATCTGGTCTGGTCAGTTCTACTCAAATATTTGGTTACTAACATTTTCTATCTGCATGCAATACTTTGATAATTTGTCATTTCTAATAATAACATTAAGTTTATGGAATAGATTATGGCAGGTTTCAGACACTATGTACTGAATATGTGGAAAAAAATATACTGCCACTATTTTCACCAAAACCAAAAGAATAGCAGATGTATTTTAATATGATTTGACTCTTACAGCTGTCAGGCTGTCTAGTCACAGAGGAAGCTTTGCTTCTCTGGTCTCAGCTCGGAGTTCAAAACCCCTCACACTGATGAGAGCTGGACCTGCAGCTACAATCACCCAGGAGACTTCAGGAGTCAGACTGCTCTCTGCTGTACTTGGC
>NC_036869.1:12488266-12497514 GCF_002910315.2 Salvelinus sp. IW2-2015
CACTTCTGTGTAGACCCTCCACTACCAGTGCTTATTTTGTCGGTGGACCAAATAACGTGTATTTTTTCTCCACACATAATTTGCAAATGAATCATTTAAAAAGCCTACAAATGTGATTTTCGAACCTTTTTTTTTCTCATTTGTCTGTCATAGTTGAAGATGTACCTATGGAACTGGAGGATCCACACTGCAGACTGGAGAAACTCAAGTATGTAGAGGGTTTATGTCAATGTTCATATCAGACATGTTTGACTTATCAGGATAGTTAAGACAAACATTCTTACCACCACTTGGACAAAGTTATATACTGATTGTGTGTGTGTGAGTTCAGGTGTATCACTCAATGACTGTCTGTTCTTCTGCTTACCGCTACAGTGTGGAACATGGTGGAGAGTACACAATGAAACCCGGGCTTAGAAAATGTGAGTGTTGACTGCTGTGAAGAATATGACTAAGAATAAGTCTTAATTCAAGTTAAGTCAAAGACCACCATCATTACTTACTTGGTCATATTCAATATCAGCTGTAGTTCTACAGAAGCAGAAATCAGGGACACCAAAGTTTACAAAGAGTTGCTTTGACCATGTGTAGGTGTGTATATGTGTTCGTGTTACGTCAGAAATGTATGTGTGTGTGTTTGTGTGTGTTCATGCATGTGTGCCTGAAGGTGTGTGTGTGTGTTCAGGATGTGTGTGTGTAATTATTGGGAATAAGTGTGTTTTATGTTATCATACAGTATCACATTTGATCATCCAACAAGTCTCAAGTTACCTTATCTTCACCTTTTGATACAATACAAACATCTACATTAAAATAATGATTGAAAAGTGAGAAATTCTCTGCGCTACGGATCCCTTTTACGGGATCACTTTCCTAAACAACCGCTAGAATTTCAGGGCGCCAAATGCATAAATATTACAAAAAAAATTTTTTAATCATGCAATCACAAGTGAAATATACCAAAACACAGCTTAGCTTGTTGATACTTTACAGCGAAAGAAATCCAAGCTTTTGTGAGTGTAGCAATAAATGCTACAACAGCTAGCCCCAAATTAGCATGGTCACGAAAGTCAGAAAAGCAATAAAATTAATCGCTTACCTTTGATAATCTTCGGATGTTTCCACTCACGAGACTCCCAGTTACACAACAAATGTTCTTTTTGTTCGATAAATATTACTTTTATCACAAAACACCGCCATTTGGGTTGCGCATTATGTTGAGAAAACAAAAGCCTTGTTCCGTTCGACAAATTCCAAAAAGTATCCGTAATGGTCGTAGAAACATGTCAAATATTTTTTATAATCAATCCTCAGGTTGTTTTTAACAAAAAATAATCGATAATATTTCAACCGGACCATAACCTATTCATTAAGAGACAAAAGGAAAATGGAGAGCTCCCCTCTGGCGCGCAGGCACTATTCAGAGGACACCTGACTACTTATGAAACATCTCATTCATTTTTCAAAATAAAAGCCTGAAACTATGTCTAAAGCCTGGTCACAGCCTGAGGAAGCCATTGGAAAAGGAATCTGGTTGATACCCCTTTAAATGGAGGATAGACGGTCCATGAAACACAGATTTATTTTTTAAATATCAATCCTGGATTATATTTTCTCAGGTTAACGCTTGCAGAATAAGTATTGTTATACTCACAGACAATATTTTGACAGTTTTGGAAACTTTGGAGTGTTTTCTATCCTAATCTGTAAATTATATGCGTATTCTACGATCTGGGCCAGAGAAAATGTCAGTTTACGTTGGGAACGTTTAAAAAATAAAAAATAAAATATCTGACCCCTAGCGCTAAGAGGTTAACTTCTTGCAACTATAGGGGGTGCTGTTCCGCATTAGCATATTTTGGTCTCCAAATTAAACGGCCTATTGCTCAATTCTTGATCGTACAATATGCATATCCTTACTAAWATTGGATAGAAAACACTGTCTAGTTTCTAAAACCGTTTTAATTATGTCTGTGGGTGACCCAGAACTCCCTCTACAGCAAAAATCCTGACATGACTTGCGAAGGTCTGAGAATTATCCTCTGATCTGGGTTCAGTTTTAAAGCCTGTGTATATCCTATGGCTGGAATTGAACTGCACCCGCCTTCCCCTGGATGTCAGTAACCAATGAGAAGTGGAATGGTCTGTCTGCGTAGCTGTCCGAAGGTTATAGAAGCCGGATGAACGGAGTACCTTTCTTTGTCTCCGGTCGTCATGGCGCCTGACATAGAAGTCAGGATGAAATTTGGAAACGCGTCAGTATCGGATCCAGAGATGCTATACGCTGTAGATCTTGAATTAAATATAGGGTGTTGAACATGCAGTATACGAATGTTTTGAAACCGAGAGATTTATTATCGAGTTTTGATAGCGAGTAATATAGGCAGGTGCGGGAATATTCCTTGGTATACTGAGTGTTGAGGATTTGGGAGCACATTTGTGTGCGACTATAGCTAAGGTGGGGAAGCAGCTGGAGATTGAAATAGGTGGAATGAGGTAGAGCGTATTTAGCACAACAAGGTCATACGAGGTGATACTTTGTGAAGCAAAGAAACACAGTATTGCCCAAATGATACTCGAGTGGAAATGTACGTCCAAGAGAGGTTAAGGAATTATTATTATGATGAATTATTACGTAATGTGAAGTATGTGGGAGAGAAACGTGGTACAATAGTGGTTGTGCCACGCCGCACTTTGTATGGACAGGCAGCTGGGTGCATGAGGCATGCGACACGGCAAGCACTTATATGATGCTAGTAACGTTAGATGATTTATAAATCTAACAAATAGTCGATTTGGGCATATAAAGAACTTATGATGTGCTTCAGATCTCGCTGTCAACCTCTGAGCATGCCATGGTAGTAGGATCATACCGAAATAGAAATTATGAGATGTAGCTATTCTACAATTAATAGAAATCAACTTGGCGGAAAAGATGAGCAATGCAGACAGTGTTTGAGGCGGGCACTCTCCTACTAATAATATACATTATGTACCACGGCTCTCGTCATCGCTACATACCTGCAACTTTTGACAGAAACAACTGTATATGTTTATGTTGTATAAAATGATAATTACAGGAGTGATCATCGGAAAATCTGGAGAAGGGTATAGTGAGAAGTATAATAATTTTGGCGAACGATTAATCTATTGGCTTGAAATCGAATCTAAAGGCTGGGTATAGCAGAGGTTTAACATGGTGTATCAGCGACTTATGCGGAGTTGGTAGTATGTTGTTTTGTCACGTCCCTGTATGAAAGCGCTTAGAAAATTTAAATATGTGTGCTGACACAAGAGATGCTGAGTCTGTTACCGGATAGATATGTCTGCTTGTCGGATTCTTTAAAATATGTTTTATAAGAGTGGAGAATTGGTGCAGGTCATCCAACATTGGCCACGGCGTGATAAGGTAGATTACTAAGGTTTCGAGTGACCTTGTATGGACGGTGCAAAGTTGCTTATAGACATGATGAGTTGGCGACCTGCCAAATAGGCAACTTTTTGTAATCTATTACAAAGAGCTGGTATTAGGAGTTGAGGACGGTTGAGGGACTATTGAGAGTGAAGTGATAGGGGCCAGAGGATGAGGGACGTGATGGACTTAATTTGAGAGTGGACCTGAGTAAGGGGGCAGCAGGAGTAGGAACGTGATGGGGACATTGAGAGTGACGTGAGTAGGGTATGTGGAGTTGAGGAACTTGATGTGGACTAATGAGAGGCTGTGAGTAGGGTAGTAGAGTTGAGAATGTTGATGTGACTATGAGAGGACTGGAGTAGGGCAGCAAGAGTAAGACGTTATGTGGACTATTGAGAGGTGGAGTAAGGGGCACAGAGTTGAGGATGTATCGGACTATTGAAGTGGTGAGAGTAGGGTATAGGAGTTGAGGACCGTTGACAGACTATTGAGAGTGGCTGAGAGTGAGGGGTAGTAGAGTTGAGGACGTTGATGTGAACTATTGAGATGACTGAGAGAGGGCAAGCAGGATTGAGATTTGAATGTAGGACTATTTAAGGAGTGAGTAGGGGTAGTAGGTTGAGGAGTTGTGTGGGACTATTTGAGAGTGACGTGAGTAGGGGTATAGGAGTTTGAGGACGGATGGAATTGAGGTGGCTTGAAAGGGGTAGTAGGAAGTTAGGATGTGAGTGGACTATTTGAGAGTGGCTTAAAGTAGGGGCCAGCAAGGAGTGAGACGTGATGTGACTATTTGAGATGACTGAGAGGGGTAGTAAGGAGTTGAGGACGTTGATGGGACTATTGAGAGTGACTGTGAGTAGGGGTAGTAGGAGTTGAGAATGGATGTACTATTTGAGAG
This sequence comes from Salvelinus sp. IW2-2015, assembly GCF_002910315.2. Classification (NCBI taxonomy): domain Eukaryota; kingdom Metazoa; phylum Chordata; class Actinopteri; order Salmoniformes; family Salmonidae; genus Salvelinus; species Salvelinus sp. IW2-2015. The sequence continues at coordinate 12,492,580 of NC_036869.1, forward strand.
TCGCTGTGAGTAGGGGCACAGGAAGTGAGGATGTTGATGTGGACTATTTGAGAGTGACTGGAGTAGGGTAAAGTAGGAGTTGCCTAGTGCCTATTATGTCATTGAAATGTTGATGACTAATCATGAACAGTCATTGCGAGTAGGGTGTTATTGTATAGGGTTGGGTGGGTCTTAGGAGAAGTACTGTAGTCTGAGTCGCGGATATTGGTGATAGCTATCTGGTGGATGAGAAAAATGGTGACAAAGAGAAACTTGTGTAATTTTGCTAAGCGAAGTGTTAAGCTTAATAGATTTAGCAATATTATTGTTGGATCTTCCCTTGAAGAGGAGAGACATTTAAGAAAATCTAGAAAATGTGTGAGGGCTTATATTCACACTAAGACTGTATTGCATCTGGGTGTTGGACTTAGTGTATGGAGAGTGATATTTAGGATGCACTATCTAGTCTTCTTGGATGAAACTATGCTAGCGTAGGGGCTAGATCAGTGTGTGGGAGGGGTGGTGGGGGAGAAGTATCCTGGACACTGGGTAGAGGCTGTCTGGTGATAGACGGTAAACATTTGATAGAGAGTTGTGAATGCATGACCTGGTAAGAGATTTATCGTGGAGATATTTGTGCGGCGTGGTTTCATCCATCAGGAGTCTATGCGTTGGTCATTCACAATGGGACCCAAACACAGCACACAGGAGCGCACTCCTTCACTCGTAAGGTAAGGGAGAAACAGAGAAGTAGTAGACGAGGTGGCAGCAAGAAGAAGAGAGTATAGCACGAGACAGCGCGTTTTATCGACTGTATCACCAGAGAGAAGCTGGATAAGGACTTGGCATCAGGGTGACTGTGGAAGTGAGGGAGCTGTGCAGGACGTAGGGGCGCGCTATGGAGTGGTACTGAGGTAGAGTGAAGTGGAAGCGGTGAGATGGTGGCGCAGTTATTTTTGAGAGTGGCTGATGAAGTAGGGGTATGTTAGGAGTTGAAGGGACTGTTGATTTATAGGAGTGTGACACATATAAGTGAACAGCATGTGAAGGTAGGAGATGCAGCAAGGGAGATGAGAGGTTTAATGACTCGTTGTGTTAGGATACAAGTGGACATAAGTGCCGGGAGCTGGACTCCTCATGGACACAAGAGATGTTTACACACTGCGCGTGGCACAATGATTATTGAATATGTAGCGAACCTACAAATTGAGAGAGACGATGACTGTGAGTAAACGCCCGTCGCGTCGCAGCACCCACAGATGTAGAGAGGTGGTATCTGGACTAGGCCCATGCAGGCAACGTTGATGTGGACATATCTGTCACTGCTAGAGGAGACTTGTGCAACTAGGCGGTGAGCGATCACTGAAGAGACCGCACCGTATCACATTATCACCGATCCACATTCACTGAGCCATCTATCCAGGTTTTATTGTGTTTGTGGAGTGACTACTTCAAGTGTCTGGAAAATAATAACCTGACACGACAACACGAGCACTGATACACATCACACACACTGAAGCACACACACGACACACTGGACAAACCACACACACACACGGACACTATAACACAACTGGACACAGCGATACGACCGCACAAGACTAGGGAGCGAGCATTAAGCATACGAGCGAAACACATCTGGATACGACAATCACACACGATGCGGAGCACATCACAACTGTCGGAACACCTATGGTCTACATGAGAGTCGAGCGAGCGACCATTGAACAGACGACATCACGACACACAGCGATCACGACACTAACACACTACACAAATCTAGCAAAGTCTTTGTGATAGCTAATCTCTGAGTGGGAATCATACGTATGGATCATCCTCAATTTCAATAATCCAATTGTCCCTTGTATACCTCGTGCCGTAAAAGCTACGCTAGGAGAGTACGTGAGCCACGGTTAATGAAGCCTTACGACAGTTGTAAACGTGCCGAGACTATTAATGCAGCAGCGAAAACCTGAGACGCCTACGGGAGACATAAACAAGGGCCAGGTTAGATTGAGGTGCGACACGTCTCAAGCTGGTGGAGCTCCAGAATGTGTATCGAAGAGTTGAGCCTGGAGGGAAATGTGGATACCGGACACTCACTCGGTCAAGGAGTTGAGGATTGTTTGTTCTCGAGTACAAGAAGGCGCGACGGATTATAGCGTAGTAGACGTACGAAGCCGAACCTGCAATCGAGTAGCGGAGGTAGAAAATAGAGAGAAAGAACAGAAAATGATAAGTAGGAACTATATAATGAAAAGTAAGAAAACATATGAAATGACGTAAGAGAAAGGTTCGAATCCCACGAGGTAGGGATATGCCAATGGTGAGTGTAGAGGGGCCGCAAACACATAAGTGGAGACAAGACCCAGCCTGTGGTATCTATTTATCCAGAATCAATGGAGGGAGAAAACGTGGTGAGCCACGTCACGCGCGAGTAGCGTATAACAAACCTCGGAGCTATGAAGTCGAGGGTCCGTTCGAAAGGTAGTGGATACATTCTATCTTGCACCAGGGGCTTAGAACCGGTGGTTCTGAGAGAGCCGAGAATCTCTCGAAGGGGGTATAGGAGTTGAGGAATGTTGCTAACAGCCCGTTCTAAATATCTGCGCGTATAGAATAGTTTAGCCACCATATGCCACCGAGTACTCCTAAAAATGGACATGGGCATCTTCTTGGTTCCCCGAAATCCCTACACCTTATCTGGGAATTCGGTGGGAGTTCCAGTCTAAGGCAACTCCGGAGGGAGAGAACGACACTATCCACAGGAATATCCTAAACAGATCTGCATTACTGGGACATAAGCCTGTCACCTACAGGTTTCAGTGTTGCTCTGCCCGTCAGGGGTCAAATTCCCCCAACCCCCGTTTGGTCTTTAACCGTTAATAACTCAAAGTAAATGTACAATCTGGATGGACTGTTTTGCACGAAAGGGCACACATAGACGCACATTCCATGTAATCAAATAACCATTTTTCAATAATAATCGTGTAGGTAATGAAAATAAGTGCAGGGCAGGGGGAGGGGGAAATAGCTTCCGGGTGACTGGGTCCTTTCCTTTTCTCCTTTAGCAAGCAACCGCATGGAAGTTGCCAGAGCGCCAAATAAATAAAAAAACTGACAAAATATTTATAATCATGAAATCAGCAAGTGAAATATACCAAAACACAAGCGTAGCTTGTTTTAAATCCACCTATCATGTCGAGATTGTTGTAAAATAGTGCTTAACTATGTTTACAATATTACATTTAACATTTAATCATTTAGCAGACGCGTCTTATCCAGAGCGACTTACAAATTGGTGATTCACCTTATGAATATCCAGTGGAAACAACCACTTGTACAATAGTGCAATCTAACTCTTTAAGGGGGGGGGTTAGAAGGATACTTTATCCTATGCTAGGTATTCCTAAAGAGGTGGGGTTTCCAGGTGTCCTCCGGAAGGTGGGTGAATTGAACTCCGCTGACCTGGCGTCGTGAGGAGTTGTTCCACCATTGGGGTGCCAGAGCAGCAAACAGTTTGACTGGGCTGAGCGTGAACTGTACTTTCCTCAGAGGTAGGGAGCGAGCAGGCCAAGAGGTTGGATGAACGCAGTGCCCTTGGTTTGGGTGTAGGGCCTGAATCAGAGCCTGAAGGTACGGAGTGCCGTTCCCCTCACAGCTCCGTGCTTAACAGCGAAAGCAATCCAGAGCGTTGTGAGTTTATCAAATCATTAGACAAAACTGTAAGAACAGCTAGCCGCAAAATTAGCTTGGTCACGAAAGTCAAAGCAATAAAATAATCACGTACCTTTGATGATCTTTGGAGTTTAAACTCACGAGACTCCCAGTTACACAATACATCTATTTTTGTTCGATAAAGAGTTAGTTTATAACCAAAAAACCGCCAATTGGTTTGCGCGTTATGTTAGAAAAACCACAGTCTCGTTCCGGTCCTGAGGGCAGACGGAAATCCAAAAAACTATCCGTAAGTTCGTAGAAACATGTAAACGTTTTTTATGATTACTGAATTACTTAGCCTCGACAAAACCGGCTTAACTCCGCAGCGCTGAGCACCTCGTCTCTGCAGCGTTTGATGAAATTTTGCCCTGTCTGCTGCCTGGTCTTCCGCGAATCCCGATACCATCCTTTGCCAAGCAACCCTTTCTAATTCCACCAGCTTAGCCCGCAAATCCTTTTGATCGGAAACTGCAGAAGATACTTCAGAAAACTCGAAACATCGACACCGATAGATTTTAATGTGATGGTGCCAAACCACGGTCTTCACATTGGCTATACACTCCAGACACACGTCTGTAATTACTCAGGGAACACAGTCTTTCATCGGGTCACGTTCCACTGCTTCAAACTCCCTGTCATAGATGAGCAAGGCGCAGCGTGTAATTCCACCATCTCTTTAATGGAGTGAACCCTCACAAAAAGAACAGGTAAACAGAAACAAATGTGACGCAACTGTCACACACAACACACACACACACACAACACACACACACACACAACACACACACACACACACACACACACACCACCCACACACACACACACACACACACACCACACACACACACACACACAACACACACACAAACAGCAACACACACCACACACACAAAATAAAATAATTAACCTAACAACCATTGGGTGGGAAAAAGGCTGCCTAAGTATGATTCCCAATGAGACAACGTAGACAGCTGCCTCTGATTGGGAACATACTCGGCCAAAAACAAAGAAATAGAAACAATAGAAATGCCCACCCAAATCACACCCTGACCTACCAAATAGAGAAAATAAAATGGCTCTCTAAGGTCAGGGCGTGACAATCGTCCATGGCCCTCTGACATAATGCGGCAGAGGAATCCGTCTTGGGATATCGACTTGTGCGACTATAATGGTAAATGACTATTGTCCAATAAGTTTCACTGAAAGGGTTTTTACCCAGAATGAAGCGATTCCATA
>NC_036869.1:12497539-12503255 GCF_002910315.2 Salvelinus sp. IW2-2015
AGGGTTTATGTCAATGTTCATATCAGACATGTTTGACTTATCAGGATAGTTAAGACAAACATTCTTACCACCACTTGGACAAAGTTATATACTGGTTGTGTGTGTGTGAGTTCAGGTGTATCACTCAATGACTGTCTGTTCTTCTGCTTACCGCTACAGTGTGGAACATGGTGGAGAGTACACAATGAAACCTGGGCTTAGAAAATGTGAGTGTTGACTGCTGTGAAGAATATGACTAAGAATAAGTCTTAATTCAAGTTAAGTCAAAGTCAAAGACCACCATCATTACTTACTTGGTCATATTAAATATCAGCTGTAGTTCTACAGAAGCAGAAATCAGGGACACCAAAGTTTACAAAGAGTTGCTTTGACCATGTGTAGGTGTGTGTATGTGTTCGTTTTACGTCAGACATGTATGTGTGTGTGTTTGTGTGTGTTCATGCATGTGTGCATGAAGGTGTGTGTGTGTGTGTTCAGGATGTGTGTGTGTAATTAATGGGAATAAGTGTGTTTTATGTCATCATACAGTATCACATTTGATCATCCCACAAGTCTTAAGTTACCTTTTACTTCTCCTTTTGATACCTACAAACATCTACATTAAAATAATTATTGAAAAGTGAGTTAACATTAAATGTGAATGATGATGATTTCTAATATTGTGTCTGGTTTCATCCATCAGATGTCTGTGATCTCACACTGGACCCAAACACAGTACACAGACTCCTCTCTCTGTCTGAGGAGAACAGAAAGGTGACATGGAGGAGAAAGAAGCAAGAGCCGTATCCTGATCACCCAGAGAGATTTAAGGACTGGCAGCAGGTGCTGTGTAGAGAGGGTCTGACTGGGCGCTGTTACTGGGAGGTAGAGTGGAGTGGGAGAGGTGCTGTTATAGGAGTGACATATAAAGGAATCAGCAGGAGAGGAGAGTTTAATGACTGTTGTCTTGGATACAGTGACAAGTCCTGGAGTCTGGACTGCTCTGACAAAAGTTACACTGCCTGGCACAATAATAATGACACTACCATAGACGTCCCCTCCTCCAGTCCCCACAGAGTAGGAGTGTATCTGGACTGGCCAGCCGGCACTCTATCCTTCTATAGAGCTTCCTCTAACACACTGACCCACCTGTACACATTCACCTCCACATTCACTGAGCCCCTCTATCCAGGGTTTTATGTTTGGTATGTTGACTCTTCAGTGTCCCTGGAAATAATAACCTGACACACACACACACTGGAAACACACACACACTGGACACACACACACACACACACACACACCACACACACACAGCACACCACAACCAACACACACAACAACTACAAACAACACACACACACACCACACTGCCACAACAACACAACACACACACACACACACACGACACAACACACTACACACACACTGACACACACCACACACCACACAACACACACACACACAAGACACACACACACACACTGGACACAAACAACGCACACACAGACCACACACTGGACAACACACACACTGGACACACACACTACATACATTGCATATACCAGGCACGGGGCAACACGGGATTTCAACTCAGGCTCACACAGCAGCACACTTCGACACAAGGCACTTCTTAACTACCTCAGCGGGTTTGTCAGGCTCATCACATCTGAGGCGAACACACACATACTCGCATCCATCCTCACACACACACTTCCGGGATCCCCCGAAGACTCGAATCACTACGTGGTGGGCAAGTAACATGCGGGCTGTATAGCACTGCGTCATCACCATACCCCACACCACGGCCGCTCTCACACACACAGCCATCCGATCACATAATGTACACATGCACTCTCCGGGACGCAGCATACCACTCACATTGGGCGCTGGAGGCACCCACCCAGCAGGATTCTTCCGGTCCCCCCATCCCAAAAAGGTTCCCGAGCTTTTAGCAGAGGTGACCAGATCTGCTCCTGGAGGTCCCCGGATTGGTCACTGACCCAATGTGATCGAGCACTACACACACATAGTGGTACCTGCGGCCTCACCCGCGCGAGCACTCGAATACACACAGCACCTGCGCAGCTCACACTGAAATTCGCTTTCCCGACTCTCACAGCCCGATATGCACATATCACGCACACTATGGACACACACCAGTGTAACACACACACACACGCAACTACTTGTACGCGCACACACTCTGGGTTCCTGGTACTTAAAGATTAAACACTTTGTCTGATATCATATTTACTATCAACCGATTCTACAGTGCACATTACGATACACTAAATAAATACACATTTCTTCCCAAAATGCTATATCTTCATGCACACAACAGACACGTGTATCGAAATAGTACACACTATAATAAATAGTAATATCACCAACTTGTTTTTGTTGCTGGGTTCAGGAGTAAGGGGGGCCTCATTGCTGGTTTAAAAATAAGTATATAGCTTATCAGTGTTGGTGACTAACGTTAGAACAGGAAACTGTTAGGAAATTAGGCAACATCCTAGTTAGTGAATCACACTCGTCCGCATGTACGTCATTCACCAGTTAAGGACAGCGACACACCATGGACAATCTCGCGTCAATCACATTCAATGGACTCACAGGGTGCATCGAGTCACACCATGCGTACACGAACACCTCACACACTGAGACACAACACACAATGGACCAAAACGACATTTTAACACACGAGATCATCCAGCAGACACAACACAACTGGACACACTTAAAAACACACACACACACACACGACACACACAGACTGGAGCGCAACACGACAACACACAAGGCACGGGAGACACTTACAAAAACACACAGACTGTTACTCACCTCAGTCGATTGTACACGCTGGAACACACACACACACACACAAACAAGACCTGGGATACACACACACAAGACAGGACACACACATTGACCACACAACCGGACACGACCACACTGGAGCAAACAGCCACTGGACAAACACACCACACACACTGGCACACACACAAGGGGCCTGAGGGCAATAATCTATTGCTACACTCGACTCACAATGAAATTAGATCAATACAGCAACATACAAACCCACACTACACATGGGTATATACACTCTGGACTCTAAGCACACCTACTATTTAAAAACTAAACAACTAACACTCTCATCATATACGAAAAACGCAAACTACACACGCATTGTACACAAACTTAGGGACGCACACATACGCGAAACACCACTGAGGATTTCATCTAAAACAACAGGATAAGAAGGACACAATTAATGAGCAGACAAACACAAAACAAGATAGAAAACAAACACATAAAAGGGGATGTTTTATATTTAAAATCTTCTAATGGAAATGAAACCAACACACTCACATACTCTCTGACAACACTTAGTCACATACTTAGAGAGAGCAGATGCACAACATTAATATTAACATCGATTACTTCCTGTTTCCTTAGTGCTTTCAGATACTGTAGGTGGCAACATGGTTGTGTAACACTTGAACACATCACTAACTGAACGTTGACTGCGCCTGCGATAGTGAGGAAAATGTGATATGTCTGTGAGAGCGCATATGGAATGTCTTGCCACAGAACAAGGGTAGGTGATGGACAATCACCAAATCAATCACACATCACACACAACAACCCACACTCATTGTGATTCTTATTGTACTAATGCACCACAACTACACAACAGTTATGCCTTGGCTGGACAAAACACACTACACCTGGACACACATAACAGGCAAAACACAAGACAGGTACACAGGGAAAGGCACACCTGTACACAACACAACAACACACTTTGGAGCACACACACTTGGTTTTGGGTGCTCTTGACAAACCATGTTGTTAACTCAGTAAAGCAGGCTACACCAGCAGCCTGAACAGTTCAGAACACACACACTGACATAAACTCGGTAGGACACACCAAGCGTGAGAACCACACACACACCCGCTGTTGAACTACATCACACTAGATCAACAAACACCACCTCATGGCGACACTTAAACACCCACAACTGACACATTTAGATTTACATTTAAGTCATTTAGCAGACGCTTCTTATCCAGAGCGACTTAAACACATACCACACTGCACACATACACCCACTACACAGCACACTGCACAAACTGGACAGACAACTCAACAAGTCCTCTTCAAGTCTATATCTGTGCGATCACAGATAGGTTACTACAAACACGAAACCACACCACTTATGCGTCTTCACACCATATAAGTTCTTTGTGAGGACCTGACAGAGGACCTTCAATGAGGACATAATGTATGATTGAATTGTAGACCACAGAACACCTAATTCCAGCACCAAAGTGTTTTCCAAAGAACGATTATGAGGTGCAAGGTTAATAAGTTTATCAGGAGATCTTGTACTGTTGATGTGTAGTAGGCACGACTACTCTAAATCAACCAACAACATGCAGTTCTTTTCACAGACTCCCATCGTTATACGTTGGTGTTGATACGTATATGACGTTGATCGTTGATAAAGTACATTTCAGAACATACTGGCATTTCTTGTTCTTATACTGTTTTAGATGGATCCTCGTTTTGTCATCTTGTTTTATACTGTTTTTAGATGGATCCTCCTGTTTTATCATCCTTGTTCTTTATACTGTTTTAAGATGGATCCTCTGTTATCATCTTGTTTAATACCGCTTGTTTTAGATGGATCCTCTGGTATTCTAATCATCGTTGTTTTTTATATACTTTTGTTTTCAGTAGGATTCTCTCTTGCATTATATCAATCTTGAGCACACATAATAAATCAAATTGTCACACAGTTGACTTCCGCTAGTTCTTCTCGTGATTTACTATGTTGAAACCCCAAAATGAAAACTGTGTTATTGTTTTACTGTTATCTTACTATATTAAAAACCCATAATAACAAACAGTGTTATTGAAAATCTCCCTTAAACAGCTTGTAAACAAAGACTCTTAGTATTTCCAAGAGAGTCTTTATCCTCTCAACACTCCATAAAACAGTGAAACATTGTTTCCTCTGAATATCAACCCATAAAGGAACGTCGCATCTCCAACATCTGAGTAATGGAACAGAAACAAAAGCATTAACTGCAAATGATTGCCATGTATCACCTCCATACATATCACACAGTCCCCTTTAGTAACGGTGGCTGTACAGTGTTTCTCCATGCTGGCTTTACCTCGTCCATCAAGACCTCTCGCATTACATATCACGCAGTCACACCCTATATAGTTCACCGGATAGTCTACCTTGGGTCCATAACAAAATACCCGCCATTAAATCACCAGTGCTCACCTTTTTTCATCTCGAAGTGTGGTGTGCAGTGACAAATGAGGAATGGGAGGCACTTCGAAGAGATATGATAAAGTTGAGATAGATTGTGTTTGTAATTACAGAAACACGAAAAGAAAACAGACTGGCATGTGGGGATAACCGCGTGTGATTCCATTGGGCCCTAAAAGACTAAACAGAATGCACTTAAACGCCAAATCCGAGATCAAACCAATTTTATTTGAGCCAAAACATAACATTTGCATGTACAGGAAGAAATTTGACTCTCTGATAAAATGGTGCACAAGAAAGTGAAAATAAGCCAGCAAGAATGAATAATATCAACAGAAATATAACGATGATGAAAAGGATTATCACACAAGACAAACAAAAATACGACGTGCCAGAAATTAACCAAAACAACAAACTCAACATCACGAGATAACCCCTCGCCA
>NC_036869.1:12503954-12509743 GCF_002910315.2 Salvelinus sp. IW2-2015
GCGTCAATTCGTGTATTGAGGCCCCAACGCTTAGGAAATATGCCCAAGGTGTAAGAGCCAAAAGCACAAATGGGACAAAAACCCAGCCTTTTTTTATCCAGAACATGCTCAAAACCAGCCCTCCCAGGGCTAAACAACCTCCATCGGTCGCGCAGGATGCATCTTCGAGCTTAGAACGTGTTCTGAAGGACCAGAACCTCGAAACGCGCCGTTTCTAATATCTGCCACGGTCTAGAAGTTGCCACATCCCCGGATTCTCTAGGACATGGTATCTGTTTGTCGAAACTCATGTTTCTGAATCGGTCCGGTTCCAGTCTAGTCACCGAGGAGCGTACACTACGAAGGTGCATTATCGACATAAGCCTGTCACCTAACAGGGTTCAGTGTTGCTGCTGCCGTCAGGGGTACAAATCCCCCAACCCGCCTTTTGTCTTTAACCGTTAATACTCAAAGTAATGTAACAATCTGGATGGGACTGTTTTTTGCACGAAAGGGCAACATAGACGCATTTCCATGTAATCAAAACCATTTTCAATAAAATCGTGTAGGTAATGAAAATAGTGCAGGGGGCAGGGGGAGGGGGAATAGCTTCCGGGTGGACTGGTCCTTTCTTTTCCCTTTAGAGCAACGCTGAATTGCAGAGCGCCAAATAAAATAAAAATACTACAAAATATTTATAATCATGAAATCACAAGTGAAATATACCAAAACAGCTTAGCTTGTGTTATCCACCTATCATGTCAGATTTTTAAAATATGCTTACATTTACATTTACATTTACATTAAGTCATTTAGCAACCTCTTATCCAGAGCGACTTACAAATTGGTGCATTCACCTTATGATATCCAGTGGAACAACCACTTTACAATAGTGCATCTAACTCTTTTAAGGGGGTTAGAAGGATTACTTTATCCATCCTAGGTATTCCTTAAAGAGTGGTTTCAGGTGCTCCGGAAGGTGGTGATTGACTCCGCTGACTGGCGTCGTGAGGGATTTTGTCCACCATTTGGGTGCCAGAGCAGCGAACAGTTTTGACTGGGCTGAGCGGGAACTGTACTTCCTCAGAGGTAGGAGGCGAGCAGGCCAGAGGTGGATGAACGCAGTGCCCTTGTTTGGGTGTAGGGCTGATCAGAGCCTGAAGGTACGGAGGTGCCGTTCCCCTCACAGCTTCCGTGCTTAACAGCGAAAGCAATCCAAGCGTTTGTGAGTTTATCAATCATTAGACAAAACTGTAAGAACAGCTAGCCGCAAATTAAGCTTGGTCACGAGTCAAAAGCAATAAATAATCACGTACCTTTGATGATCTTGGATGTTTATAACTCACGAGACTCCCAGTTACACAAAACATCTTATTTTGTTCGATAAAGATTGTTTTATAACAAAAACCGCCATTTGGTTTGCGCGTTATGTTCAGAAAACCACAGTCTCGTTCCGGTCCTGAAGGGCAGACGGAAATTCCAAAAACTATCCGTAATGTTGTAGAAACATGTTAAACGTTTTTATGATTACTGATTACTTAGCTCGACAAACGGGCTTAACTCCGCAGCGCTGAGCACCTCGTCTCTGCAGCGTTTGTGAAATTTTGCCCTGTGCGCTGCTGGGTCTTCCGCGAACCCGATCCATCTTTGCCAAGCAACCTTTCTAATTCCACCGCTTTAGCCCGCAGAATCTTTGTCGGAACTGCAGAAGATACTTCAGAAAACTTCGAACATCGACCCGATAGATTTTTAATGTGATGGTGCAAACCACGGTCTTCACATTGGCTATACACTCAGACACACGTCTGTATTATCCAGGAACACAGTCTTTCATCGGTGCACGTTCACTGTCTTCAACTCCCTGTCATAGATGAGCCAAGGCGCAGCGTGTAATTCCACATCTCTTTTAATGTATGGAAACCCTTCACAAAAAGAACAGGTACAGAAACAAATGTGACGCAACTGTCACACACCACACACACACACACACACAACACACACACACAAAACACACACACACACACACACAACACACACACACACACACACACAACACACACAACCACACACAAACACACACACACACAACACACACACACACAACACAACACACACACACACAAAATAAATAATTACCTAACAACATTGGTGGGAAAAGGCTGCCTAAGTATGATTTCCCAATAAGACAACGATAACAGCTGCCTCTGATTGGAACATACTCGCCAAAAACAAAGAAATAGAAACATAGAATTCCCACCAAATCACACCCTGACCTAACCAAATAGAGAAATAAAATGGCTCTCTAAGGTCAGGGCGTGACAATCGGCCATGCCCTCTGACATAATGCGGAGGAATTCCCGTACTTGGGATAGACTTGTGCGACTATAATGTAAATGACTATTGTCAATAAGTTTCACTGAAGGGTTTTTACCCAGAATGAAGCATTCATATTCGGTCAAAATTTATTTATTCTACTTGCTTCCGGGTAGGCCCCTGACCTTCAATAGTGGATGACTCACCGTCGACCTCATCTCTCTCGCTGTCCGTTGAAGTCCCCCCGACGCAGCCTTGCTCCCTCGGTTCCGACCGTGTTTCACCACCGCTCTGACTGGTTGGCTGTGCCACCACCACCACTCCTGCTCACTCTCGTCCCCCAGCTGCTGCTCCGCCGACCACTCACTGTCAGCCCCCGGCAAAGCCCCAGTGTTCCTCCACCATCGTTCTGCTGCATGTACTGTCCTAATTCGGGCTGCTGTCTGTCAGTCGAATGCCGGCTCGCTAGCATAGCTTGCTTCCATTCGATAGTACCAGACTTAAGTTTGTGGGCAACTTTGAAATGTCGGTCTATCCGCCCGATGTTTTGCTTGGAACGAAGCCCACAGTCGCGTTTTTGTCTGCTGTTCATAGCTTCTCTCTCCTGCCTTCCTGCGTGCGTGACTCCCTGTTTGCTCCACCGACCAACAAACTAACCCTAAAACTAACCCTAAACCTCATTCTAACCCTAAACCTAATTCTAACACTAACCGTATACCCCCTAGAAATAACATTTGACCTTGTGAGGGCCAACAAAATGTCCCCAGTTGGTCAAAAGTCTCTTGGTTTACTATTCTGGTCCCCACAAGTATAGTTAAACACGCCCACACTGGTCACACACACACTGGAGACACACACACACTGGACACACAGACTGTAAATGAAAATGTTAATTGTATGTGTCCACATAACTGAGTATGTGACTAACCTTGTGAAACTGTCATGTTATAATCTCCTGTTCTTCTGAGTATAATTCTGTGTTGCTTCTGTGTCCTTGTATAGATAAAAAGGGAAGGTAGAGTCAAACCAGCTGTCTCCTGTGTCCTTGTACAGATAAAAGGGAAGGTAGAATCAAACCAGCTGTCTCCTGTGTCCTTGTATAGATAAAAAGGGAAGTGAGTCAGACCAGCTGTCTCCTGTGTCCTTGTATAGATAAAAAGGGAAGGTAGTCAAACCAGCTGTCTCCTGTGTCCTTGTAGAGATAAAAAGGGAAGGTAGAGTCCCGCCCAAGAACAGATCAAGATATAAAGATATGTGCTGATCACCCAATGCTTCTGAATTCAGACTGTCGTACCTAGTCGCTGTGACAGTTCTGTATATTAGCCTCTTGAGACCACTTGGGCTACAATGGACTCTTGTAATTTCAGTAAAAGCTGAATTCCTAGATGTCGAGCCATCGACTGAGACAATAAGCAGCACATGCACGACTGGAGAATTATGGTTCTGCTTTCCTAAGGCTTACTAACCAGGACAGCATGTCTGATTAATATGAATTTAGACAGTTTCTGAAATCTCAGAAGATGTGCTGAGATCAACATGTTAGTAGTATATTAAGCAGAGTTCTCATGATGAGAACAAAGTCAGTGACTCTGTCATACAAGTTGAGTAGGAAGGAAAGTACTGAACACTTGCTATGATTAGCTCTCTTGATGCATCATGCTATCATGTAATCTTCCAGACTTAGTCTACATCTCTTGGGTGCGCTGGTGCGTTGAACTCTGTTATTCTGCGTCTGAAAGATGCCAACAAGATCTCGTGACTTCTGCAATTCAGTTATCTAGTTCTACATCAATCGATGCATGTAGAGCGTAGACACACGCTCTGTTTTCATCGAAATAAACTGTGGAACTTCTCTGAGACCATGCACAAATACAACAATACTTGGTTTTGTTACTTTAGACTCATCCAAACCGGAGCAGAGCATGCCACAGGCTTGCAATTCTGTAAACTCACATTTCCCCCTACTGACATGACAACTTCACTCTCTACAAATGAGGGCAAACAAAGGGGCACAGGTCGTGTGAGTCATATAGCAAACATTCTACTTCCTTTTTTGTACAAGGACACAGGAGACGTGGTTGACTTACCTTCCTTCTACAAGGACACAGAGCAACACAGAATTCTAATCACTACAGGACACAGCACACAAATTTTCACTCAACAACATGGACATTATACACAAGGTTACGTCACATACTCAGTTATGTGGACACATACAATTAACACACTCTATCATTGACCTAACAGTTGCCACTGGCACACTGCTCCTAGGACTACATAGCTATCATGTAGTACAGTATAACTACAGTCGAGGCATTACACGGACAGCACACACACACAGTGAGCATTTCTCATTTGCCAAGATCATCCATCTACCTGACAGGTGTGGCATATCAAGAAGCTGATTAACAGCATGATCATTCCAAAGGTCTCTCTAAAATGTGCAGTTTTATCATACAAAAACCTCAGACCACTTGTATGAGCGSTTTGCTGATGTCAACATTGTGAACAGAGTGCCCCATTGTGGCGGTGAGGTTATGGTATGGGTAGGCATAAGCTACGGACCATGAACAGAAGTGCATTTTATCAATGGCAATTTGAATGAACAGGGATACTGTGATGAGATCCTATTGTCGTGCCATTGTCCGCCGCCATCACCCCATGTTTCATGATAATGCACGGCCCCATGTCGCAAGGATCTGAACACAATTCCTGGAAGCTGAAAAAAAACAGTTCTTCCATAACCTGAGTACTCACCAGACATGTCACCCATTGAGCATGTTTGGGATGCTCTGGATAGACGTGTACGACAGCGTGTTCCAGTTCCCGCCAATATCCAGCAACTTTGCACGACCATTGAAGAGTGGGACAACATTCCACAGGCCACAAACAACAGCCTGATCAACTCTATGTGAAGGAGATGTGTCGTGCTGCATGAGGCAAATGGTGGTCACACCAGATACTGACTGGTTTTCTGATCCACACTCTTACTTTTTGAAATCCGTAGATTAGGGCCTAATGAATGTACCGTGTTACACATCAGTTAAAAGTTTATCTTCTTGTTAATCCAGCCGCTGTGTCAGATTTCAAAAAGGCTTTATGGCGAAAGCACACCATGCGATTATCTGAGGATAGCGCCCAGCATACAAATGCATTAAAAACATTTTCCAAACAGGCAGATGTGTCACAAAAGTCAGAAATAGCAATAAAATAAATCACTTACCTTTGAAGGTCTTCTTCTGTTGGCAATCCAAAAGGTCCCAGCGACCTTGGTCGTTTTGTTCGATAAAGTCCTTCTTTATATCCCAAAAACTCAGTTTGCTGGCGCGCTTCATTCAATAATCCACCGGTTTCCCCCGTTCAAATTGCATACTAAATGAATCCCAAACGTTACCAATAAACTTCTCCAAACAAGTCAAACAACATTTCTAATCAAACCTCAGGTACCCTAAAATGTAAATAAATGATACAATTTAAGACGGAGAATCGTTATTTGT
>NC_036869.1:12509768-12525918 GCF_002910315.2 Salvelinus sp. IW2-2015
ATGAATGCTGTTTCAACTACTACTGTCCTTACATACAACTTGTAACAGTACTCTATTCTTTCCGCCTCCTCGGACGAGAGAGAAAGAGGGATCGGAAGACCAATTTGCCAGCGAGGCTATGATTACATTATATCTTATTTACAAAACAGAAAACACGACGAACACGAAACACTTGAGATTACCAAAAGAACAACGCAGTGCCAAACAGACCTGGACAACGGAAACTTACACTATAACTGCAAGGACGCAATAAACAGGAAAACTGGACTACATAAACCAACAAACGAACCAAAACGGAAACAGGTTCCCGTGTGGCTAACATACACTTACACAGACACAGGAGACAAAACCACCCACCAAACAAACAGCTGTGAAACAGCCAACCTATATATGGTTCTCATCAGAGAAAAACGTTCAAACACCTGTCTCTGATTGAGAACCAGATAAGGCTAATTCAAGTGACCTAAACAAGAAACACAAAAACATATAATGCCCACCCCAACTCACGCCCGACCAAACTAAACACATTCAAAAAAATACATAAAAACAGGTCAGGAGCTACAAACGTAACTCCAGTAAAATCTTGTTAGGTTTATTTTATTGTTCAGTGTAATAAAAAGAGCAGTTGTAAATGTTTTATGTTTGATATGATGTTAGTAAACTAAGACTCTCTAAGTCATTCCATCCTTTCACTAAATGGTAGAACACTAAGTCATTCCATCCTTTCACTAAATGGTAGTAACACTAAGTCATTCCATCCTTTCACTAAATGGTAGTAACACTAAGTCATTCCATCCTTTCACTAAATGTAGTAACACTAAGTCATTCCATACTTTCACTAAATGTTAGTAACACACTTCAGTCATTCCATCCTTTCACTAAACTCTAAAGCAAACTTTTTATTGACAGATGCCTCATTTAAATGTTCTGGATTTTGATGAAAGGAAATCCCATATAGCCTACTGGCCAGGACTTTGATATGGCATCTTCTGTTTGGTGTCTCAGGTCAGGTCTGAGCCATGATCAGAATGTGTCCAGTGTTTCACTCCTGACCTCCTCACACCGTCTCACTGTCCATGTCTGCTTTTAGCTCTAAACTCTAATTCACTGTGTTATAATGGAACTTGTGCTTGTTACGTCACCTCTGTAACCAGGTATCAAACATAATGACCTTTCTGACCCTATCCCATGGCCCTACATTCTATAACTGAACATTGAAATCCCTCTACGAGTTTTGTTTACTGTCCACTTACTTATTTATTGATGTATTTGTTGTATATTGGGTTGTGCCGCAGAGCACCATGGGGTTTATATGTTGAGATGATCACTTTCCAGATAAATGTGTTGAACTGATCCTGTCTTCAGTCTCATCATTATTGAATTGTTATACAGACGAGGTAATGAAACCCAAAAAACATAACAAAAGATTGCCGATGAGTAAGTCTGAATCTACAGAATTATTCTGTCTGGAAGAAGTCGGTTTTTCAACTGTTTGAAAATGTATTTTCTGTGGTACAGTCTAGGCTACCGTTAGCACAGTGTATTGCTAGCAGAGGCAAGTGCATAGTGAGCTAGCTAGGAAAGAGAGTTAATATCGTCATGGATGCAGAAAAGGACTCAAGAGGATGTCGGAGCGGAAAAAAATGTGAGTAAAAGGAGGAATATACATTGATTAAAGGAAAGGACATCATTAATAACTTCTTGTGGATCAGTTGACGCTAGCTTCATCTCGACAACTTCCGGTGAAATTGCAGAGCGCAAAATTCTAATTACAGAAATAGTAATATTCAACATTCATGAAAATACAAGTGTTACACATCAGTTAAAAGTTTATCTTCTTGTTAATCCAGCGCTGTGTCAGATTTCAAAAAGGCTTTATGGCGAAAGCACACCATGCGATTATCTGAGGATAGCGCCCAGCATACAAATGCATTAAAAACATTTTCCAAACAGGCAGATGTGTCACAAAAGTCAGAAATAGCAATAAAATAAATCACTTACCTTTGAAGTCATCAGGAATTTAGATGGTTCATCTGACAATCCTAATCCACTAGCTGATACATTGTAATCTCATACACAGGGTTCACCTTCCACCCAGAAAACATCATTAATGAAAATCAAACCTCTCCTCTGTGTGATCTATGTAATCAAGGTGCCTTGGGCTCCTTTCTGCATATGCATATTTTTACTTTGCTCTTTAATTATTTGTAATTATATTTTTCTTTATTTGCTCTTAATTATTTGTTACTTTTATTTCTTGTTTTTGGGGTATCTCTCTCTTTTCCTTTTTTTCCCCTGTCTTCCCTCCGTTTTTGGGTTTTTGTTTGTTTGGGGAAGGAAGAATACCCCAAAAAACAAGAAATAAAAGTAAACAAATAATAAAGAGCAAATCAAAGAAAATATAATTAACAAATAATTAAAGAGCAAAGTAAAAAAAATAATGCATTGCAAAAGGAGCCCAAGGCACCTTGATTACATAGATCACACAGAGGAGAGGTTATGATTTTCATTAAATTATGTTTCGGGTGGAAGGTGAACCCTGTGTATGAGATTACAATGTACAGCTAGTGATTAGATTGTGAATAACCCATCTAAATTCCTGATGAACTTTCAAAGGTAAGTGATTTATTTTATTGCTATTTCTGACTTTTGTGACACATCTGCCTGTTTGGAAAATGTTTTTAATGCATGTGATGCTGGGGCTATCCTCAGATAATCGCATGGTCTGTTCGCCATAAAGCCTTTTTGAAATCTGACACAGCGGCTGGATTAACAAGAAGATAAACTTTTAACTGATGTGTAACACTTGTATTTTCATGAATGTTGAATATTACTATTTCTGTAATTAGAATTTTGCGCTCTGCAATTTCACCGGAAGTTGTCGAGATGGAAGGCTAGCGTCCAACTGATCCACAAGAAGTATTAATTGATGTCCTTTCCTTTAATCAATGTATATTCCTCCCTTTTACTCACATTTTTTTCCCGCTCACATCCGTCTTGAGTCCTTTTCTGCCATCCATGACGATATTAACTCTTTTCTAGCTAGCTAACATGAACTATAGCAACTTGCTCTGCTAGCAATACACTGTGCTAACTAGCCTAGACTGTACACAGAAATAACATTTTCAAACAGTTGAAAAACCGACTTTCTCCAGACAGAATAATTCCTGTAGATTCAGACTTACTCATCGGCAATCTTTTGTTATGTTTTGTGGTTTCATTACCTCGTCTGTATAACAATTCAATAATGATGAGACTGAAGACAGAATCAGTTCAACCATTTATCTGGAAAGTGATCATCTCAACACATAAAAACCCCATGGTGCTCTGCGGCACAACCCCAATATACAACAAATACATCAATAAATAAGTAAGTGGACAGTAAACAAAACTCGTAGAGGATTCAATGTTCAGTTATAGAATGTAGGGCCATGGGATAGTCAGAAAGGTCATATGTTTGACGACCTGCGTTACAGAGTGACGTAACAAGCACAAGCCATTATAACACAGTGATTAGAGTTTAGAGCTAAAAAGCAGACATGGACAGTGAGAACGTGTGAGGAGGTCAGGGTGAAACACTGACACATTCTGATCATGGCTCAGACCTGACCTGAGACACCCAAACAGAAGATGCCATATCAAATCCTGCCATAGGCATATGGATTTCCTTTCATCAAAATCCAGAGAACATTTAAATGAGGCATCTGTCAATAAAAAGTTTCTTTAGAGCTTTAGTGAAAGGATGGAATGACTGAAGTGTATTACTAACATTTAGTGAAAGTATGGAATGCTTAGTGTTACTACCATTTAAGTAAAGGATGGATGACTTAGTGTTACTACCATTATATGAAAGGATGGAATGACTAGGTTACTACCATTTCGTGAAAGGATGGAATACTTAGTAGTTACTACCATTTAGTGAAAGGATGGAATGACTTAGTGTTACTACCATTTAGTGCAAAAAGGATGGAATGACTTAAGATGTTACTAACATTCATAATCAAACATAAAACAATTTACAACTGCTCTTTTTATTACACTGAACAATAAGAAATAAGACCTAACAAATTTTACTTGAGTTACAGTTTGTCACTTCCTACCCTGTTTTATTTAGTTTTTGAATGTGTTTAGTGGTCAGGCGTGAGTTGCGGTGGATTATATGTTTGTGTTTCTTGTTGTAGTCACTTGAAATTACCTTATATGTTCTCAATCTCAGAGACAGTGTTTTGACGTTTTCCTCTGATTGAGAACCATATATAGTGGGCTGGTTCACCCCACTGGTTGTTTGTTGGTGGTTGTCTCCTGTGTCTGTGTAAGTGTATGTTAGCGCCACACGAACTGTTTTCGGTTTGTGTTCGTTGTCGGTTATGTAGTCAGTTTTCCTGTTATTGCGTCCTCACTTATATTAAAGTTCGTGTCCAAGCATCTGTTGACGCGTTGTTATCTTTTGTAATTCTCAAGTGTTTCGTGTTCGTCTGTTTTCTTTTTGTAAATAATATAATGTCCATCATACCTCGCTGCAAATGTCTTCCATCCCTCTCTTCTCTCCTCGTCCGAGGAGAGGAAGAACTAGGAGACTGTTACACAGTTCATGTAAGGACATCAGTCAGTTGAAATAACATTCATTAGGCCCTAATCTACGGATTTCAAAAAGTAAGAGTGTGGATCAGAAAACCAGTCAGTATCTGGTTGACCACCATTTGCCTCATGCAGCAAGACATCTCCTTCACACAGAGTTGATCAGGCTGTTGATTGTGGCCTGTGAATGTTGTCCCACTCTTCAATGTCGTGCAAAGTTGCTGATATTGGCGGGAACTGGAACACGCTGTCGTACACGTCTATCCAGAGCATCCCAAACATGCTCAAGGGTGACATGTCTGGTGAGTACTCAGGTATGGAAGAATTGTTTTTTTTCAGCTTCCAGGAATTGTGTTCAGATCCTGCGACATGGGCCGTGCATTATCATGAAACATGGGTGATGGCGGCGACAATGGCACGACAATAGGATCTCATCACAGTATCCCTGTTCATTCAAATTGCCATTGATAAAATGCACTTCTGTTCATGGTCCGTAGCTTATGCCTACCCATACCATAACCTCACCGCCACAATGGGGCACTCTGTTCACAATGTTGACATCAGCAAAGCGCTCATACAAGTGGTCTGAGGTTTTTGTATGATAAAACTGCACATTTTAGAGAGACCTTTGGAATGATCATGCTGTTAATCAGCTTCTTGATATGCCACACCTGTCAGTGGATGGATGATCTTGGCAAATGAGAAATGCTCAATGTGTGTGTGTGTGTCCAGTTTCAGTGTGTGTTTACCTGTATGTGTATGTGTCCAGGTGTTGTTGGTCAAGTGGTGTGCCATGTGTGTGGATGTGGCATTGGCTGTGTCCAAGGTGTGTGTTGTCAAGTGTGTTGTCATGTTGTGTGTTGTCGTAGCGATTATTATAACTGAGGACGCTGGAGCAAAGTCAAACCAATTGTTTATTTGTGCATCTCAAAGATTCCACATTATATTGTGAAACAGATGTGTCACAGCACAGTGTAGACAGTCTTAATTCAGAGCATTGTGATCTGCAGAAGAGAATGACATAGTTCCCACAGTGTAGACAGTCTAATTCAGAAGCATGTGATCTCATAGGAGAATTAACAGAGTTCCACAGCACAATGGAGACAGTCTGAATTCAGAAGCATTGTGATCTCATAAGAATAACATTGTTCCACAGTGTAGACAGTCTGATTCAGAAGCATTGTTATCTCAGAGAGAATAACAGGTTCCACAGTCAACAGTGTAACAGTCTGAATTCAGAAGCAGTTGATCTCAGAGAGAATAAAAGTTCACAGTGTGGACAGTCTGAATCAGAAGCATTGTGATCTCAGAGAGAACAACAGAGATCCACAGCACATGTGTAGACACGTCTGATTCAGAAGCATTGTGATCTCATAGAGAAATTAACAGAGTTCCACATGTAGACAGTCTGAATTTCAGAAGCAAAATGTTGATCTCAGAGAGAATAACAGAATTCACAGTAGACAAGTCTGAATTCAGAAGCATGTGGGTGATCAGCACATAATCTTATATCCTTGATCTGTTCTGGCGACTCTACCTTCCCTTTTTATCTCTTACAAAGTACAACAGAGGACAGCTGGTCTGACTCTACCTTCCTTTTACTCTATACAAGGACACAGAGACAGCTGGTCGACTCTCACTTCCCTTTTATCTTCTGCAAGACACAGGCAACAGCTGGTCTGACTCTCACGTCCCTTTTATCTATACAAGGACCACAGAGACAGACTGGTTTGACTCTACCTTCCCTTTTTATCGTATACAAGACAACAGGAACAGCTGGTTTGATTCTACCTTCCCTCTTATCTGTACAAGACACAGGAGACAGCTGGGTTTGACTCTCACTTCCCCTTTTATCTATACAAGACACAGGAACAGCTGGTTTGACTCTCACTTCCCTTTAACTCTTACTACAAGACACAGGAGACAGCTGGTTGCTACTCCCGTTCCCTTTTTATCTATACAAATGACACAGGAGACAGCTGGTGGACTCTACCTTCCCTTATCTGTACACAGACACAGGATTACAGCTGGTTTACTCTCATTCCCTTTATATCGTATACAAGGACACGAGAAAACACAATTATACTCAGAAGCAACAGTGAGATTATAACATGACGTCACAAGGTATCACATAATGTATGAGGTTTTGGGTTAGTTTAGGGTTAGTTGTTGTCGTGAGCAAACAGGAGTCAACGCATTGGTGATCAGACACATATCTTATATCTTGATCTGTTTTGGACTGACTTCTACCTTCCCTTTTTATCTCTACAAGACACAGAGACAGCTGGTTTGACTCTCAACTTCGACTTTTTATCTATACAAGACACAGGATACAGCTGGTTTGACTCTCAGTCCCTTATCTATACAAGTACACAGGAGCAACACGAGAATTATACTCGAAAAACAGGAGATCTATAGAACATTGACAGTTTCACAGTTATCCATATTGTATGAGTTTGGTAGTTTAGTAGTTGTTGGTCTGTGGAGCAAACAGGGAGTTCACGCACGCAGGAGGCAAGGAGAGAGAAACTATGAACAGCGAGACAAACCGCGACTGCTGGCTTTGTTTCCAAGCAAAACATCGGGCGGATAGACGACATTTCAAAGTGCCCACAAAACTTAGTCTTACTATCGAATGGAAAGAAGCTATGCTAGCAGCGGCATTCGATGACAGACAGCAGCAGAATAGGCATACATGCCAGCAGAACGATGTGTGAGGACACTGGGCTTTGCGGGGGCTGAACAGTGAGTGGTCGGGAGCAGCGCGGGGCAGCAGCGGAGAGAATAGCAGAGTTGTGGTGATGGTGGTGTGCACAGCCAACAGTCAAGCGGTGGTAAACACGGTCGGAACGAGGAGCAAGCTCGTCGGCGGGAGCTTCAATGGATGTCAGTTTGCCAAGATCTGTTCGGATTTGGTCACTAGATGTCCCCATTGCACCTTTTATCTGTACCTTTTGTTTTTCTTGCTCTAATTATTGTTGTCACCTGTAGGTCATTCCACTTGTTAGTATTTTAAACCCTGTGTGTTCCTCAGTTCCTGCTCAGTGTTTGTAAGTTATCACCAGCCCCAGCCAAGCCTTGTTTATATACGATTTTCTCTTGTTGGATTTCCAGAAGTTCTCGTTTAGTTCTTGTGTATTATTTGAGTAGTCTTTTGAGGTTGTTTTTCCCTGCTGTTTTGTACCACTTTGTGAGTTTCTTTTGTATTTTGGAGGACTTTCCATTTTGTGCCTCTTGGCTTTATTTTTGCACATTGTGATTTAGTTTCTTTGCCTGAAGATTTGTATCTTTAATTAAACCACCAGTCTGAGTACTGCTGTGCTGTCTGCCTCATCTTCTGGGTTCGACGATTATTATAGTGACGTTTCTCGCACCGGGTCTGTACATGGATAGGCGAGAGAAGATGAGGCCGACGGTGAGTCGACCACTATTGAAGGTCGGGGGCAGACCCGAAGCAATAGAAAAAAAATGTAAAAAGGTAAAACCCTTCAGTTGAAACTTATTGACAATAGTCATTTACATTATAGTCGCCACAAGTCTATCCCAAGTACGGGAATTCCTCCGCATTATGTCAGAGGCATGCCGATTGTCACGCCCTGACTTAGAGAGCTCATTTATTCTCTATATTGGTTAAAGTACAGGTCATGTGATTTGTGGCATTCTATGTTTCTAGTATCCTTGTTTTTGACGAGTATGGTTCCCAATCAGCAGGCAGCTGTCTTATCGTTTGTCTCTGATTAGGAATCATACTTAGGCAGCCTTTTCCCACCCAATGTTCTGGGTAATTATTGTGATTTTGTGTGTGTGTGACCATACTACTGTGTGTGTTTGTGCACTTGTGCCACCACTGGTTCGTCACATGATGTTTCTGTTACCTAAACACTGTCTTCTTAACTTCTGGTTGAGAGGAATATTGAGAGAGACCCTTCACTATGAAACTCGGATTTACAAAAGCAGAAATTGGAAATTGAGGCAGCGAGCTCGTCTTCTTCTTATACGATAGTGCTATCGTTACTCTTCTGAGCAGGCGAGTATACATGTATGGATACTTGAGGACATAAATTGATTTGTATGAATTATACTGTTATGATATCAATCTACAAATAGAAAGTATTGCCTTGTGGTTTCATTTCCAGCTTATTGTTGCGCAATTGTTCATTATTACAAAACAAATACGTGACAGACGGGTGTCGCTGAGACTGGTGTGTGTGTGATATAACCGAATTGAAAGACACACGTGAGTTTAATAAGGCACCAACTTACCATCATTAAAAAAATACATCATCACTGGTGGGTGGTACACGATATACACTGCCTCAAAAAATGTTCTAAAGTATATATTGAATCGAGCTGTAAACAACACAATTAACTCCAAGTCAAATCATCATCTTCCTGTGATACCATGCAGTTAACTGCTCACTTAGAAGCAACAGCCATGATTGAACTCGAAATGTAAACTATGGTCTGTCTGTGTCGCAGAGAGTGCAATATAGAACACAAGCGGTCGGGGGGATAAATGTATAGGCTATCAATATAGCAAGACACACCCCAATAATAAGACTGTTTAGGTGCATCACATGTGCAAGGTGGTTGACCACAGACACATTGTCCAATGGGTGTCCTATGACTTTCCTTTCCGTCTCGCTAGCATGATGTATATCTCTATGTCACTTTTGAATGCTCGAGCGGCGTGCTCTGTCCACTACATGGGAGTCAAAGGATTATGTGCAATCAGAGACGAGGAACGCCTGATCAAAACCCGCACCAAGTGAGCGCTCCATTAGTGGCAGCTTCAGTCTTCTCTAGTCGTTCCATCCAGTCTCCTACATGATTTCTGTAAGTTCGCGTGTATTTTTTGGTTTGCAGAAAGCATATCAGTGTGTGTGTAATAATCTAATATCAATTATATATGTTCTATTTTTCCTTTTAATCCGGTTCTGCAATAGACTGCTATCGGCCTTTTTTTGTCCTCCAATAATCCATGTTTCCGGTTAATCGCGCAGCATTCTGAAAGCTGGAATCATTTCTTGAACATGCAGCCTGTCCACGGTCCTAGTAACTGTACTGCGACCTGTCTAACCTCCATGTGTACCAGCCCGATCATTACCGGAGATAAACAACAAAGTATACGCATTCACCTGAAAGCGCTATAAACACTACAGCCAAAATGGGAGCCACTTAGAAAAACTACAAATTCTAGCTAATTTTTCCAAAAACAAGCCTGAAACTCTTTCTAAAGACTGTTGACATCTAGTGGAAGCCCTAGGAACTGCAATCTGGGAGGTATTCCTTTGATATTCCCATTCCCATTGGTATAGTAATCACTGTTGAGCTGAATTTTTTTGTCCTCTGGTTTTTGCCTGCCATATCAGTTCTGTTCTACTCACAGACAATATTTTAACAGTTTTCGAAACTATAGAGTGTTTTCTATCCAATACTACCACGCATATGCATATCCTAGATTCTGGGCCTGAGTAACAGGCAGTTTACTTTGGGCACCTCAGTCATCCAAACATCCGAAAACTGCCCCCTAGCCTGAAAAAGTTAAACTGTAAAGAAGAACTTTGGAATTAAAAACTGCTAAATGAGCGAAGTGAAGGAAGATCACGTGACGGAGGAAACTATTGCTGTGTTTGAGGACAATACGGAAGTGAGTGACAATCATGAGCCAATTGAGAAATGAAAAATGGTGTGAATTGTTGGAAACATTGGACAGTTTGATGAAAGTATTGAGCAGGGGACCTCATATACAGAACGGTTTGAATATTTTGTTCTTGTAAATTACATTGATGAGCACAACATTGTACCTACAGTTTTTGGTGTAATGGGGCAAAATACATTTATTTTTCTAGGCAGCCTGTTACATCCAGCCAGAACAGGTAATAACACGTATAGGGATATTGTGAAGATACTTATAGGACATTTTTCACCAGAACGAATAGTTCATGCTGAAAGGTTCAGGCTCCACAGGAGACATCAGGAAGAGGGAGAATCAGTACCAATGTTTGCTGCTGCATTAAAGAAACTATCAGAACACTGTGAGTTGAATGGTGTTGTAAATGACATCATAAGAGACAGACTAGTATGTGGGCTACGGAGTGAAGCTACACTAAAGAGACTGTTGACTGAAAGGACATTGAAATCAGTGTGTCCATGGAACTAGCTGCTAAAGAGGCTCACCAGTTGAGTTCATCAGGAATTTAGTGGGTTCATCTGACAATCCTAATCACTAGCTGATACATTGTAATCTCATACACAGGGTTCACCTTCCACCCAGAAAACATCATTTAATGAAAATCATAACCTCTCCTCTGTGTGATCTATGTAATCAAGGTGCCTTGGGCTCCTTTCTGCATATGCATATATTTTTTACTTTGCTCTTTAATTATTTGTTAATTAATTTTCTTTATTTGCTCTTTAATTATTTGTTACTTTTATTTCTTGTTTTTTGGGGTATTTTTCTTAAAACTGCATAAGGGCTTGTAAGTCAGCATTTCACTGTAARGTCTACACCTGTTGTATTCGGTGCGTGTGACAAATAAGATTTGATTTGATTTGATATGTAGCACAACAATTGACAGCTGGTTATCTGCAACTGAAACCWTAAAATATCTACTGTTGTGGGTTTTTCACCCTACTGATTGCCTGTTCATTATCACTTTAGTGCAAATGTGAACCTTACTGATTTTATTATTATAATTGTATTTACCTGCAATAAGTGGTTTTCTGACATATATTTTAACAGTATTGTGTCTCCAGCTGTATAACCATTCGTGCTGCTATTTGTTCTGATATATATTTTAACAGTATTGTGTCTCTAGCTGTATAACCATTCCTGCTGATATTTGTTCTGATATATATTTTAACAGTATTGTGTCTCTAGCTGTATAACCATTCCTGCTGATATTTGTTCCGATATATATTTTAACAGTATTGTGTCACGTTCCTGACCTTATTTCCTTTGTTTAGTCTTGTTTAGTTGGTCAGAACGTGACCTGGGTGGGCATTCTATGTTATGTGTTTCTATGTTGGGTTGTCAACTAGCCTGATATGGTTCTCAATCAGGGGCAGGTGTTTTACGTTTCCTCTGATTGAGAACCATATTAAGGTAGGCTGTTCTCACTGTTTGTTTGTGGGTGATTGTTGGGGAGTGGATATGTACACAACAATTGACAGCTGGTTATCTGCAACTGAAACCATAAAATATCTACTGTTGTGGGTTTTCACCCTACTGATTGCCTGTTCATTATCACTTTAGTGCAAATGTGAACCTTACTGATTTTATTATTATAATTGTATTTACCTGCAATAAGTGGTTTTCTGACATATATTTTAACAGTATTGTGTCTCCAGCTGTATAACCATTCGTGCTGCTATTGTTCTGATATATATTTTAAACAGTATTGTGTCTCTAGCTGTATAACCATTCCTGCTGATATTTGTTCTGATATAATATTTAACAGTATTGTGTCTCTAGCTGATAAACCATTCCTGCTGATATTTGTTCCGATATATTATTTTAACAGTATTGTGTCAACGTTCCTGACCTTATTTCCTTTGTTAGTCTTGTTTAGTTGGTCAGAACGTGACCTGGGTGGGCATTCATGTTATGTGTTTCTATGTTGGGTTGTCAACTAGCC
This sequence comes from Salvelinus sp. IW2-2015, assembly GCF_002910315.2. Taxonomy (NCBI): domain Eukaryota; kingdom Metazoa; phylum Chordata; class Actinopteri; order Salmoniformes; family Salmonidae; genus Salvelinus; species Salvelinus sp. IW2-2015. The sequence continues at coordinate 12,521,987 of NC_036869.1, forward strand.
TGATATGGTTCTCAATCAGGGGCAGGTGTTTTACGTTTCCTCTGATTGAGAACCATATTAAGGTAGGCTGTTCTCACTGTTTGTTTGTGGGTGATTGTTCCTGTGTCAGTGTTTGTGCCACACGGGACTGTTTTCGTTCGTTCGTTCGTCTCGTTCGTGTGTTCTTCCTGTTTGTGCGTTCTTGTTTTATGTTCTCAAGTTTTAATGTTCTCAAGCTGCTGGTGGATTCTCTGATCCACCTCTACGCAGACGACACTATTTCTGTATATCTGGCCTTCTTTTGACACTGTGTTAACAACCCTCCAGGCGAGCTTCAATGCCATACAACTCTCCTTCCGTGGCCTCCAATTGCTCTTAAATACAAGTAAAACTAAATGCATGCTCTTCAACCGATCGCTGCCTGCACCTGCCCGCCTGTCCAACATCAACTACTCTGGATCGGCTCTGACTTTAGATATATGTGGACAACTCAAATACCTAGGTGTCTGGTTAGACTGTAAACTCTCCTTCCCAGACTCACATCAAACATCTCCAATCCAAAGAAATCTAGAATTGGGCTTCCTATTCCGCAACAAAGCATTTCCTCTACTCATGCGAACATACCCTGTAAAACTGACATCTTATCCACAATTCCTTCGGACTTCGGTGATGTCATTTACAAAAATAGCCTCCAAAACCTTCTCATTGGATCACCGTCTATCACAGTGCCATCCGTTTTGTCACCAAAGCTCCATACACTACATCACCCTTTTTCCGAGCGCGACCGTTGTATACTCTCGTTGCCTGGCCTCGCTTCATACTCGTCGCCAAACCCACTGGCTCCAGGTCGTCTACAAGACCCTGCTAGGTAAAGTCCCCTTACTCAGCTCGCTGTCACCATAGCAGCAGCCTCCCTGTAGCGCGCTCCAGCAGGTATCTCTTGGTCCCCCCAAAACCAATTCTTCCTTTGGGCCTCTCTTTCCAGTTTTCTGTTGCCAATGACTGGATACGAACTACAAAATCTCTGAAACTGGAAACACTTATCTCCCTCACTAGCTTATGACCAGCTGTCAGAGCAGCTCATAGATTACTTGCACCTGTACATAGCCCATCTATAATTTAGCCCAACATACCTCACTTTACCTACTGTATTTAATTATTTATTTTGCCCATTGCACCCATTTTTTCTATCTCACTACTTACATTCTTTCCCTGCAAACCAACCATTCCAGTGTTTTTTTTATTTTTTACTTGCTTAGTTGTATTTACTCGCCCACCTGTGGTTCTTTTCTTTTTTTTTTTATTATTATATATTATTTTGTTTGCTCTCACCTCCCTTATCTCACCCTACTTGCTCACTATTGTATTATATGACGTTTATTTTCAGCTGTATTATTGACTGTATGTTTGTTTTACACTGTGTCGTGTTTGTTTGTGATGTGTCGAACTGCTTTGCTTTTATTTGGCCAGGTCGCAATTGTAAATGAGAACTGTGCTCAATTGGCCTACCTGGTTAAATAAAGGTGAAATAAAATTTTTAAAAAAAGTACAGGTCTGTTCACGTCGTTTATTTTGTTTGTAGTTTGTTTAAGAGTTTTTCCGTCTCGTTCTTTTCTTAATAAACAAATGATGTATCAACCGTACGCTGCGTTGGTCGCGAATCCATGTCCTCCTTCAGAATGAGGAGAAAGAGAGCGTTACAGAATCACCTACACAACCAAGGTAAAGCAGCGTGGTAACGGGCAGCAAGCGATCAGCAGCGGCAACATACAACAGATTTTCTGGACATGGGAGGAATATTTCTGCGACGGGTAGGGGTTGACCCCTGGGCACAACCTGGAGATATCTGCCTTAGGCCCCTCTTGCATAGAGCGGAGCAAGGCTTGATAGCCTGAGAGGTCGGTTGGAAGGAGGCCAGCACGTTGAAAGTGAGGCGGAAGCCTGTGTTAGTCTCAGCCCAAAAAATTAATTGGGGTGGGGGCTACTAGCTGAGGTATGGCGCGAGTCTATGTTGCTGACGACCTGTCATGCCCAACTCCCCTGGCTCGTAGGGAGAGCGATAAGTAACGGGTCAGATCAGCCGGTGTTTATGAGAGAGCGCACGTGTCTCTTAGTGGTGCTTAGCGCCGGGTGCGGTTAAGTTGCCGAGGACCTCCCACGACTGGCCGTGTGTATAGATTGAACATTGCAAGCCTGCCATGTAAGCCAGGCTTCAACTGCGTTGGTCTCCAGTGCGTTTCTTTCTCGGGCGGTCAGTACATCTGGCATGCCGAGCTTACGCATGGTGTCTCCCGGTTTCGCCAACACAGCCACAGTGCGGGTTAATTCACCTCCCGCACGGTCGGGGCTTACGGTGGTAGCATTCAACCAGAGCTAGGTGGGCCGGCTCGGTGCTCAAGGGAGCCAGTATGCCTGCAGCCGGTCCGGTTATGTTCCGGGCGCACCTCCCCGCCCCGCCCAAGTCTCACCAGTGCCACGACCGTCAAGCTATTGGCTTCCAGTATGTCCCAGAGCTCCTGTTCCTCCTCCAGCGCACTCGCCTCTTGTGGTGCGTGGTCTAGCACGGTTAACCAGTTCCGGCAACACGCAACCAGGACCACCTGGTGCGTCCTCCAGATGCCTGTGCGCCCTTGTCATTGCTGATTCTACGTGCACTTCAGCCTTGCAGGTGCGTGATCCTAGCCCGGTACCAACCAGATCGCAGGCTGCAGAGCTTACGCACAGGCCTAGCGGGTGTCGCCTTCAGCCGGCCAGAGTCGCCAGTCTGCCCAGTCAGGCCGTCTGCGCACTGTCCGCGGTTCTGCCCGCAGGTCGCCTTTTGATGCTGCCTGCCTGCCAGAGCCTTCTGAGGCTGCCTGCCGGTGCCCGGAGGCCATTGACGCCTGCTGCCTCAGCGCCACTCGTGAGCTGTTGCCTAGCGTCTAGCGCCATCTGAGCGTCCGTTGCGTTGTCCCGCAGCCGTCTGTCCGAGCCGTCAGAGCCGCCTGGTTCTGTCCCGACCTTGTCTAGTAGTGCCGTACTCAGTCAAGGAGCCGCAGCAGAGCCGGCCCGCGCAGTCAGGAGCCGGGCCAGAGCCGGCGCCGGGCAGTCGAGGGACGCCGAGAGCGCCGCAGGTCAGGAGCCGCCAGACGCCGCCGCGTGCGAGGGCCCGCCGGAGCCGCCCCGCAGTCAGGAGCTGCCAGAGCCGCTCCGCCAGTCAGGAGCTTGCCAGAGCCGCCCGCTCCAGCAGAGCCGCGCCATGTCAGTTGAGCCGCCCCTCCAGTCATGAGCCGCCCTCCAGTCATGAGCGGCCCCCTCCAGTCATGAGCGCCGCCCAGTCTGAGCCGCCGCTCCAGTCATGAGCCGCCCTCTCAGTCATGAGCATCTGCCCTCAGTCATGAGCTGCCCCTCAGTCCGGAGCTTCCCTCTCAGTCATGAGCTGCCCCTCAGGCATGAGCCTCAGCTGTCATGAGCTGCCCTCATTCCGGAGTGCCCTCAGTTCCGGAGCTTGCCCCTCAGTCATGAGCTGCCCTTCAGTCATGGGCTGCCTCTCATGTCCGGACTACCCCTCATCCGAGCTGCCCCTCAGTCCGGAGTTGCCCCTCAGTCCGGAGTTTGCCCCTCATTCTGGAAAAAGGGCTTACCCCCTCTCCGGAGCTGCCCTCAGTCCCGGAGCTGCCCCTCAGTCCGGAGCTACCACTCAGTCCGGAGCTGCCCTCGTCCCAGTGAGGCGCCTCTCGTTGGGTCTTCTCGGGACTCGCTGCAAGGTCTCGTTCCTGGAGGCTACCTAAGCGGGTATTGACTATGGTGGAGTGGGTCCACGTCCACATCCGAGCCACCGCTAGGAAGGCCACCCGGACCCTCCCTTCTGTGTCAGGTTTTGCGGCCGGATCCGCACCTTGGGGGGGTACTGTCACGCCCTGGCTTAGTTATCTTTGTTTTCTTTATTATTTTAGTTAGGTCGGGTGTGACAT
>NC_036869.1:12525943-12528582 GCF_002910315.2 Salvelinus sp. IW2-2015
CCTGGGTCAGTGTTTGTGCCACACGGGACTGTTTTCGTTCGTTCGTTCGTCTCTTTCGTGTGTTCTTTCCTGTTTGTGCGTTCTTGTTTTATGTTCTCAAGTTTTAATGTTCTCAAGCTTGCTGGTGATTCTCTGATCCACCTCTACGCAGACGACACTATTCTGTACTTCTGGCCCTTCTTTTGACACTGTGTTAACAACCCTCCAGGCGAGCTTCAATGCCATACACTCTCCTTCCGTGGCCTCCAATTGCTCTTAAATACAAGTAAAACTAAATGCATGCTCTTCAACCGATCGCTGCCTGCACCTGCCCGCCTGTCCAACATCACTACTCTGGACGGCTCTGACTTTAGAATTATGTGGACAACTACAAATACCTAGGTGTCTGGTTAGACTGTAAACTCTCCTTCCCAGACTCACATCAAACATCTCCAATCCAAAGTCAAATCTAGAATTGGGCTTCCTATTCCGCAACAAAGCATCCTTCACTCTGCTTGCAACATACCCTTGTAAAACTGACCATCCTTACCCAGATCCCTCGGACTTCGGTGATGTCATTTACAAAAATAGCCTCCAAAACCTACTCAATAAAGTTGGATGCCAGTCATACAGTGCCATCCGTGTTTGTCACCAAAGCCTCATATACTACCCACCACTGCGACCTGTACACTCTCGTTGGCCTGGCCTCGCTTCATACTCGTCGCCCAAACCCACTGGCTCCAGGTCAGTCTACAAGACCCTGCTAGGTAAAGTCCCCTTATCTCAGCTCGCTGGTCACCATAGCAGCACTACCTGTAGACGCGCTCCAGCAGGTATATCTCTCTGGTCACCCCCAAAACCAATTCTTCCTTTGGCCGCCTCTCTTTCCAGTTTTCTGCTGCCAATGACTGGATACGAACTACAAAATCTCTGAAATCTGGAAACACTTATCTCCCTCACTAGCTTTAAGCACCAGCTGTCAGAGCAGCTCATAGATTACTTGCACCTGTACATAGCCCATCTATAATTTAGCCCAACAACTACCTCTTTACCTACTGTATTATTAATTTTATTTTGCTCCATTGCACCCCATTATTTCTATCTCTACTTTACACTTTCTTCCACTGCAAACCAACCATTCCAGTGTTTTTTTTATTTTTTACTTGCTTATTGTATTTACTTCGCCACCATGGCCTTTTTTCTATTTTTATTTATTTTATATATATATTTTGTTTGCCTTCACCTCCCTTATCTCACCTCACTTGCTTCACATTTATATGAGACTTAGTTTTTCACTGTATTATTGACTGTATGTTTGTTTTACTCATGTGTAACTATGTGTTGTTGTATGTGTCGAACTGCTTTGCTTTATATTGGCCAGGTCGCAATTGTAAATGAGAACGTGTTCTCAATTTGCCTACCTGGTTAAATAAAGGTGAAATAAAATTTTTAAAAAGAAATACAGGTCTGTTCACGTCGTTTATTGTTTTGTAGTTTGTTTAAGAGTTTTTCCGTCTTCGTTCTTTCTTAAATATAAACAAATATGTATTCAACCACGCTGCGTGGGGGATGTTTGTGTGTGTGTTTGTCTCGTATAGGGTGTTTGTATTGTCTAGGGTTTTTTTGTAGAGTTTATGGGGTTGTATTCAGTGTAGGTGTTTATGTAAGTCTATGGTTGCCTAGATTGGTTCTCAATTAGAGACAGCTGTCTATCGTTGTCTCTGATTGGGAGCCATATTTAGGCAGCCATAGTCATTAGGTAGGTTGTGGGTAATTGTCTATGTGTAAGTTGCCAGTGTCTGCACTTATTTGTTTTGTATAGCTTCACGGTCGTCGGTTTGTTGTTTTGCTTAGTTTGTTTTAGTGTTCTTCGTCTTTCTTAAATAAATACAAATATGTATTTATATCACGCTGCGCCTTGGTCCTCTCTTTCACCTGAAGACGATCGTGACAATTATATAGAAATCACAATGTTTTACCTGCAGAATCTGCTCTTTCAGATACATTACTATATAGAAATCACAATGTTTTACCTGCAGAATATGCTCTTTCAGATACAGCACTATATAGACATCACAATGTTTAACCTACATGTGACTCTGAAGGAGGGTTTGATAAAGAGACACTCCTTTCACTGCATCTGTCAATTACAAGATGCTCCCATCTCTTCATGCACAGTTTGACAACTGATTGGCCTAATATTGTCACTCATCAGATTATTGTAAATGTAATCTTGTCTACAGGCTAACTCCTATAATGTGTGACATTAGTTTTGGTATAGTTTAGGAGTAGTGTCGATGGACCGGCTGATCAGGTTGACTGCTTTCGTTTGTTTCCCGCTCATCAACTTGATAGAGTCAAGGACATATTTTATATTATTCTAAAGGCCTACTGCAACACATAGCATGTTGTCATTTCCCTTATAATACATGTGATTTGTATTAGAGTTACAGTAAATAAAACAGTCCTGTAACAGCTTCTTTTTACAAAGTAAAACATAAAAGAGAATGGCAGTGGCAGTGAAATGATTAATGAACACTGATAACTAGGCATAACACAACTCATCATTACACTATTGTTCTACATTAAATCAACCACTTCACCTCATCAATACACTATTGTTCTACATTAAATCAACCTCTTCACCTCATCATTACACT
>NC_036869.1:12531636-12653966 GCF_002910315.2 Salvelinus sp. IW2-2015
CAAACACCACACACACAACAAACAAACAAACACACACACACACACACACACACCACACACACACACACACACACACACACACACACACACACACACACACACACACACACACACACACACACACACACACACACCACACACACACACACACACACAAAAGGGCTCAAATATACCCAGGCCTAAACCTCATAGACCACACAGTGTAAGTCACCTGCTCAAGGAGATGCTGTGTTTGTGTTGTGTGTGTGTGTGTGTGTGTGTGTGTGTGTGTGTGTGTGTGTGTGGTGTGTGTGTGTGGTGTGTGGTGTGTGTGTGTGTGTGTGTGGTGTGCGTCGTGTTGCGTGCGTGTGTGCGAATGTGTAGCCATTAGCTGCAATCTGAATCAGAGTTAGAGAGAATGGAAGTCAATAATACTGGACAGAGAAAGCAACAGAGATCTGATACCTGATAATACATGATTAGTTATACCTACATTGTTCCTCACATGCTCTTTCTGGGTTTTTTTAACACCCTTTTCTTTCAATACCACCTTGCCACATACCTCTGTTTGATTCTGTTGTTACTTCTTGAGCTTTCAGAAATGCTGTTGCAGCAGCCTTACTGCGGAGCAAGTGTCATCCCCTCCAGCGTGTGTGTAGTAGTGGGGTGTTTGTGGGGTGGTGTGTCTGTGTGTGTGTGGGTGTGTCTGTGTGTGAGCGTGTGTGCGTGCGGCATTCCCTCTCCAGAGTGTGGTGGTCGATAATGAGATTGGTGGAACCAGAACAACTCGATGAACTTCTATTCATTCCCTTAATCTAGGCTCATGTGCCGGTTCAGTTTCACCCAGTCATTACTCTCCAACATTACATACCGCTACTTGATTACACACCGCCTCCTTGGCCTGCATGGATAAACCAGAGAACAGAGATCTCCCACCAAATGAAACACTCGTAATGTAAGATCTTAAATAAAGACATGGAACAAGTCTACTTGTAAAGCTCCATTTAAAAATGATTAATTGCACAAAGCTCTCTCCGACTCAGGCTATACAGTGTAACTGGTGACTCAGCCGCCAAATTATATGTAACTGTGACCTACAGTCTGCCAGGCTATTCAGTGTAAATGGTGACCTCAGCTGCCAGATTATATGTAATAGTGACTCAGCCTTGCCAGCTATTCAGTGTAAATGTTGACCTCAGCCTGCCAGGCTTCAGTGTAAATGGTGACCTCAGTCTGCCAGATTATATGTAACTAGTGACCTCAGCCTGCCAGGCTATTCAGTGTAAATGTTGACCTCAGCCTGCCAGCTTTTCAGTGTAAATGGTGACTCAGTCTGCCAGGCTATTCAGTGTAAATGTGGCCTCAGTCTGCCAGGCTTTCAGTGTAAATGGTGACCTCAGTCTACCAGGCTATTCAGTGTAAATGGGACAAGGCAGCCTCTCGCCCTTACTCTAGTTTCAGCCCAGCATAAACAAACCATACAGCCGACAAAGACATGTTATCCCCTTCCCGCTTTTTTTCTCTCTGATTCTCCTTGTGATCTTGTCACCTCGCCAGTTCCCCGGAGTTCTCCTTTCTCTAAACCCCAGGTTCTCTTCCCTCTTGCTCCCTTTCATTAAAGCCAGGTTTGAAGTGCGTGTTCCTCTGGATCCGTAGGTAAGTGTTGGCTCAGCAGCCGGCCGCGCCGGTGACTCAGCGAGAGGAGAAATCAGCAGACTGACACTATCCTCTCTCTCCTGCAGCACCAGGGCTCAGAGCGAAGCTATGCACAGACAATCGATATTATGACTGTGAATGGCAGGGGGGTTGGGGGGATACAGGACGCTCTGTTCAGGTTTTTCCTACCATGTTGTTTTTAATAATAAACCTGGGTCCAGCCTGTTCTGCTGCTATCTTGTAGACGAAGACGCGTGACCCGCTGGAGTAGAAGTTTTCAGATAGCTATCAAGACAGGGTGCTGTCTGCTGTCGAAGGCCCCCCCTAATCTCTTTGGAACACTAGCAGGGGAAGTACAACGTGGTCCCGACTGTAGTGGCACCAATATGGGAAAGGTGCCATTTCAGAACACACCCAGGGAAAAAGCAAGTACACAGTTAACAGGACTGTGGTATTACAGGGCGGGTAGACAACAGAACGGTAGGGACTGTGGGGTATTACAGGGCGGTAGACAAGTAAAGGACTGTATGTATGACAGAGGGCGGTAGACAAGGTTAAAGGGAAGGTGGTATTGCAGGGGTGAACCCGTGAGTAGACGAGGTAAAGGACTGTGGTATTTACAGAGCGTAGACAAAGGTAAGAGGGACTGGTGGTATTTCACAGGGCGGGTGACAAGGGTAGAGAAAGAGTGTCGGTATTACATGGTGGTAGACCAAAGGCTACCAGAGCGGGACTGTGGTATTACAGTTGTCGTGGTAGACAAGGTAAAGAAATGCTCTCGACATTACAGGGGCCGGAGGGCTAGACAGGTAAAGGACTGTGGTGATATAGACATTGGGGGTGAATATACAACGAGGGTAAAGGACATAAGGCGTAGTTACAGGTCATTAGACCAAGGTAAAAGGACTTGTAAGGTAGTTGACAGGGGCAGGTAGATCCAAAGACTAATAGGACTGTGGTATTTTACAGAAGTCAAATTATGACTCAACGGTAAAGATCTCTCTGCGGTTTGATTCCAACAGGGGTCATGTAGACAAGGTAAAGGATTGTGAAGGTATTGACAGGTCATTAGACAGGTAAAGGACTGTGTATTTACAGTCATAGACGAGGTAAAGACTGTGGTATTAACACCCGGTGCATTAGACCAATCGTAAAGGACTGTCTATATAACAGGTCACTTAGACAAGGTAAAGGGACTGTGGTATACAGAGTTGGCGGTCCCTATTAACAACGGTAAAGAGCGAATGTGAGCCCTATTGCGAGGGTGGTAGACGAAAGTAGGTAAAGGACTGTAAGGAACTCAGAAGGGAGGTATTGACAGAAATGGTAATGTAGCCAGCAGGATGGAGTAACGGACAGAGAGTAAAATTAGGACAAGTAGGTATTCCAGAAGTCATAGACGAAGAGGTTAGATAGATGTGTGATTACAGGGGGTAGACAAGGGTAAAGGACTGTGTATTACAGCGTCATTAGTAGCGAGTTTATAAGGACTGTAGGTATTAAAGGCGGTAGACTCAAGGTAAAGGAGCTTGGTATTACAGTGCGGTGGTAGACAAGGTTAAAGGACTTGTGGTATTACAGGTCATTAGACGAGGTAAAGGACTGTTGGCTTATTACAGGGCGGTAACAAGGTAAAGGACTTTTGGTTATTTACAGGTCATTAGACAAAGGTAAAGGACTGTGGCTATTACAGGGGTGGACAAGTAAAGGGGATGTGGTATAACAGGGCGGTAAGACAACTGAGTTAACAAGGACCGTTTGAATATTACAAATGGTGGCCCATGGCCTAGACGAGAGGTAAAGGACTGTGGTGTTACAGTCATTTAACAGCCAGGTCATTTGAGACTAGTAAGCCGGTATCCTACAGTGCCGCCGTGCACGGAAGCTCCAACAACGGGGCGTAAAGGACTTGGTATTACAGGGCGCGATAGACAAGGTAAAGGACTTGGTATTGCAGGTGTAGACGATGGTAAAGGACTGTAGGTATTACAGAGGCGGTAGACAGGCTAAAGGAGGTGTGGTATTAACATGGTGGTAGACAAGGTAAAGACTTGTGGTATTACAGCGGTGGTAACAAAGGTAAAGGACTGCCGGTATTACAGGTTCTTTAGACAAGTAAAGACTTTCGGTATTGCAGTCATTAGACAAGAGTAAAGACTGTGGTATTACAGGTTCATTAGACAAGGTAAAGACTGTAAGTTATTCAGCAGATCTATGAGACAATCAGGAAAGGCGACTAGTTTGGCCGGCCGCATTACAGGATACATTAGAACAAGAAGTAAAAAGAGACTGGTCAAGGCTTATTAACAAGTCACTTATGAGCGAGGAAAGGACTGTGGTACCTTCAGTAGACCTTAGTATTAAACAAGGAAGGTAAGGACTGTGATATATTTTACAGCCCCAAGTCAAAGACAAGAACTTGGGTAAAATCTGTTGGTTATGCAGTAAAGTGACCCGGCGTGGTACTAACCGACAGTGGTACAAAAGAATGCGTGTGTCCATGTACCAGGTCATGTAGGAGCAAGATAAACGACGGGGTGTTATTTACAAGGTCATAGACAAGGTAAAGGATTGTGTATTACAGGGTCATTAGACAAGGTGAAAGGACTGTGGTATTAACAGGTTCATTAGACAAGGTAAAGGACTGTGGTATTACAGTCATTAGACGAGTAAAGACTTGGTATACAGGTTCATTAGACGCCGGAGTAAAGATAAAGTAATGGTATTACAGGTCACGAGACATTATGGATAACGGACTAGTTGGCAACGATAATTAACAGAGTTCATGACAACAGAGTAAAGCATAAGACTTGTATTCGGAAATTACAGGGCAAATTGTAGACAAGGATCAAAGGACTGTGGGTAATTGCAGGATCAAATTCCCGACAAAACAAAACAAAAGGTAAAGAGACAGTGTATCTTTCAGGACAGAAGTAAAGGATTGTGGGTATTACAGGTCATTAAACAAGTAAAGGACTGTGGTATACAGGTCATTAGACAAGGTAAAGACTGTGGTATTACAGGGCGGAGACAAGTAAAGGACTGTGCGTATTTACAGGGCGGTAACAAGGTAAAGGACTGGGGTATTACAGGTCATTTAGACGACGGGTAAGACTGCTGGTATTACAGGCGCGGATGACAGGTAAAAGGACTGTGGTGTATTACAGGCGGGTAGAAAGGTCAAAGGACTGTGGTATTACAGTGGAGGGGTGGAGCACAAGGTAAAGACTGTCTTATTGACAGGTCATTAGACGAAAGGTAAAGAGGGGACATTGAAAATAGCCACCAAGAGGCTGTGAGTTACACATCGGTCATAGACAAGTTAAAGGCTGTGATTATAATACCAAGCCCGCGGTCGTACAGAGTACAACACTTGCGACTGATCATGGCGCCTATTAACAGGGCCGGTTAGTACAACAGGGTAAAGGTCTGTGTCGGTTATACAATGGTGAGCTAGAACAAAGGGTAAAGGACTGTGTATTACAGGTGTTCGGTAGGACAGACACAAGGTGTAAAGACCTGGGTATCTAACGGGGATGCGAAGCTAACGACGAAGCAGTGAGAACGTATCGTTAAGAGGCAGTATTTACGATAGAGGGGTATAGACATGGAGAGAGCCGGTAAAGGGGACTGCGTATTACAGTCATTAGAACAAGTAAAGGACTGTGGTATTTAACAGGCGGGGTAGACAAAGTAACTAAAGGCACTAGTGCATTTCCTCACAACAGTTTACATTAGACAAGGTAGAAGGAGCGGGTGGTATTACAGTTCATTAGAAAGGTAAAGGTATTTGTGTTATTACATGGTCAGATTAGTATGTCAAGGTAGAAAACTATGGAGCTGTAAAGAGGTATTATCAGGTCATTAAGACTTAGCTGTGTGATGTTTGTTTGTTTGTTTGTGTGTGTGTGTCCCTATATGTCCCTTTTTACTTAGCAGCATCAGTCTCCACTTCACTGACAGCACAATGTAATTAAATACTTTTAAGTGAATTTATTCCAGCATATGTTATCACTATGACATGCCCATAACTAATGTGATTTAGCAGTATAATACTTGAAATCACTTTAAAACACACAACAGCTCATTCTCATGCAGAAGCTAAAGCCCCTCTAGATAAACGTTATGGTGATTTGTGCATAGGCATCTGGGCATGCCATCCTCTTGGTTTCCTTTTTTATCTACAGCCATCCAGCACACACACGTACACACACACACACACAGACACACACACACCACTATGCACCAGAATGCCCAGGCCAGGTGAGTACAGTCCAGACTCCCGGCTGCAGGCAGAGCCGACTATCCAGGCTGTCATAATTATGAAATTATGCCTGGGTTCATTTAGCTGTTGTCGGTACCCTATTCTCTACATAATGCACTGCATTTGACCAGGGCACTGTATGGGGGCACTATATGGGGAATAGGGTGCCATTTGGGACACCCAAGGGAGGGCAGGGCCAGGTAGAGCTAATGGACTACTCCCGGACACAGTGGGCTGTCGGCACACACTCACAATTACACACACAAACACAGTGGGGCTGTCGACACACACTCACACTCACACACACAAACACAGTGGGGCTGTCGACACAKACTCACACACACAAACACAGTGGGGCTGTCGACTCAGCAAAAAGCACCGCCGCTGGCTCTCTCTCCTTGACACACCATTTTTAGGACAATCTTTCCCAGGGCACAGAGAGGAGAGCAGCAGACAGACCGGGTGTCACCAGCTCCTAGGGGCTGATTTAGAGTTACTATAAAGGTTTGGGAAACCTTGGCCTATCCCATTTTAAGAGTTTTCAGATTGTTTTGATTCAGTCAGAGGGACTCTAGATCTTTATATCACTGTGTGTGTGTGTGTGTGTGTGTGTGTGTGTGTGTGTGTGTGTGTGTGTGTGTGTGTGTGTGTGTGTGTGGGGTGTTGGTGTGTGTTGTGTTGTGTGTGTGTGTGTGTGTGTGTGTGTGTGTGTGTGTGTGTGTGTGTGTGTGTGTGTGTGTGTGTGTGTGTGTGTGTGTGTGTGTGTGTGTGTGTGTACAGATTTGTCCTCCTGTCAGTTGCACGTACAGAGGAGGTGCCACACACCACACACACACACACACACACACACACACACACACACACACACACACACACACACACACACACACACACACACACACACACACACACACACACACACACACACACAACACACACCGCACACACACACACACACACTCATGTACAGGTATAAACCTGTAAACCTGTTTCAGCTCTGTGTTGTCCTCCTCTGTCACTTCAGTCTACAGTCTAGGACATATCAGAGAGGAGTTCTTCTACAAATTCATCTACAAGCTTAATACCAATCACAAATACTGCTCCTGATAATTAGCATTGGGTGAGGTACACCATCACTCCCTCGGTCCTTGTTATATGTTCTCTCAACTTTAACGCACACACACACGCACACACACACATGTACACGCACGCACACGAGTCTGACAATATGAATTGACATTATGATCAATTTAAGAGCTGTGTGGTGGAAACTGATGACAGAATCACACAGTGTGAATGAGAGAGCCACAGCACACAGTGACTGTGAGCTTTTTCACAGAAACAATCCTCATGCCTTGTTGCTTAAGGTTCCATGAAAACCCTAGGTGTGAATGCATGGCTTAGCAACAAACAAATGCAAATTCCCACTAGATGATGGAAGCCTATAGCTAAAGGGCATGCATACAATTACACATACAGTACCTACTATAAGTATCCCGCCCTGGATTTCTTCARATTTTATCATGGATTTAATTGTCATGTTTTGTCAACGATCTACACAAATTGTGCAGTTTTTGCCCATTATTCTTTTCAAAACTCTTCAAGCTCTGTCAAGGTGTTGGGGATCATGGCTAAACAGCGATTTTCAAATCTTGCCATAGATTTTCAAGCATATACAAGTCAAAACTGTAACTTTGCCACTAAGGAACATTTACTATCTTCTTGGTGAACAACTCCAGTGTAGATTGGCTTTGTGTGGTAGGTTATTGCCCTGCTGAAATGTAAATTCCTCTCCGTGTCTGCTCTAAAGCAGATTGAAGCAGGTTTTCCACTTGGATTTTGATTGTGTTTAGCTCCATCCCGTTTCTTTTTATCTTGAAAACCTGCCAAGTCCTTGCCGATGTCAAGCATAAGCATACCATCATGCAGCACAACCACCATGCTTGCAAATAAGGAGGCAGTTACTCAGTGATGTGTTGTGTTGGATTTGCCCCAAACATAAGACTTTGCATTTAGGCKAAAAAGTGTATTCCTTTGTCAAGTTTGTTTTTGCAGTATTACTTCAGTGCCTTGGTGCATACAGGATACATGTTTTAGAATATTTTTATTCTGTATATTTGTATTCTTCTTTTCACTCTGTCATTGTTGTGGAGTCACTACAATGTTGTTGATCCATCCTCAGATTACTCCCATCACGGTCATTGAACTTTGCAGCTGTTTTAAAATCACCAATGGCCTCGTGGTAACATCCCTGAGACGTTTCCTTCCTGTCCTGCAGCTAAGTTCAGAAGGACGACTGTATCTTTGATGTGTCTTGGTGGTTTAATACAACAACCACAGCATCATTATTAACTGGTTCATGCTTAATTTAAAGAGATATTCAATGATTTGTTATTGTTTCCCACCAATCACTSCCCTTCTTTTCAAAAAGCTCCCTGGTCTTTGTAGTAGAATCTGTGCTTGAAATTCAATACTTGACTGGGGCACCTTACAGATGTTGTATGTATGGGGGACAGAGGAACAGGTAGACACTACAAAATCAGGTCAACCCCTATTATTTCTTACAAAGTTAGTCTATGTAAGTTATTTTTTTTATTTTTTTTTATCACCTTTATTTAACCAGGTAGGCAAGTTGAGAGCAAGTTCTCATTTACAACTGCGACCTGGCCAAGCTAAAGCAAAGCAGTTCGACCCATACAGTATAACAACACATGGAGTAAAACAAACATACAGTCAATAATACAGTAGAAAAATAAGTCTATATACAATGTGAGCAAATGAGGTGAGATAAGGGAGGTAAAGGCAATAAATAGGKCATGGTGGCGAAGTAAATACAATATAGCAATTAAAACACTGGAATGGTAGATTTGACAGTAGATGAGTGTGCAAAGTAGAAATACTGGGGTGCAAAGGAGCAAAATAAATAAATACAGTAGGGGAAGAGGGAGTTGTTTGGGCTATTTATAGATGGGCTATGTACAGGTGCAGTGATCTGTGTGCTGCTCTGACAGCTGGTGCTTAAAGCTAATGAGGGAGATAAGTGTTTCCAGTTTCAGAGATTTTTGTAGTTCGTTCCAGTCAATGGCAGCAGAGAACTGGAAGGAGAGGCGGCCAAAGGAGGAATTGGCTTTGGGGGTGACAAGTGAGATATACCTGCTGGAACGCGTGCTACGGGTGGGTGCTGCTATGGTGACCAGCGAGCAGGAAGATAGGCGCAGACATTACCTAGCAGGGTTTGTAGATGACCTGGAGCCAGTGGGTTAGGCGACGAGTATGAAGCGAGGGGCCAGCCAACGAGAGAGTGTACAGGTTTGCAGTGGTGGGAAGTATATAGGGCTTTGGTGACAAAAGGATGGCACTGTGATAGACTGCATCCAATTTGTTGAGTAGGGTTGTGGAGGCTATTTTTGTAAATGACATCGCCGAAGTCGAGGATCGGTAGGATAGTCAGTTTTACAAGGGTATGTTTTGGCAGCATGAAGTGAAGGATGCTTTGTTGCGAAAAAGGAAGCCAATTCTAGATTTAACTTTGGATTGGAGATGTTTGATGTGAGTCTGGAAGGAGAGTTTACAGTCTAATCAGACACTTAGGTATTTGTAGTTGTCCACATATTCTAAGTCAGACCGTCCAGAGTAGTGATGCTGGAGGGGCGGGCAGGTGCAGGCAGCGAACGGTTGAAGAGCATGCATTTAGATTTACTTGTATTAAGAGCAGTTGGAGGCCACGGAAGGAGAGTTGTATTGCATTGAAGCTCGTCTGGGAGGGTTGTTAACACAGTGTCCAAAGAAGGGTCAGAAGTATACAGCAATGGTGTCGTCTGCTTAGAGGTGGATCAGAGAATCACCAGCAGCAAGAGCACATCATTGATGTATACAGAGAAGAGAGTCGGCCCAAGAATTGAACCCTGTGCACCCCCATAGAGACTGCCAGAGGCCCGACAACAGGCCCTCAGATTTGACACACTGAACTCTGTCGGAGAAGTAGTTGGTGAACCAGGCGAGGCAATCAATTGAGAAACCAAGGCTGTGAGTCTGCCAATGAGGATGTGGTGATGACAGAGTGAAAGCCTTGGCCAGGTCAATGAATACGGCTGCACAATATTGTTTCTTATCGATGGCGGTTAAGATATCGTTTAGGACCTTGAGCGTGGCTGAGGTGCACCACGACCGCTCTGAAACCAGATTGCATAGCGGAGAAGGTACGGCTGGGATTCGAAATGGTCGGTGATCTGTTTGTTAACTTGGCTTTCGAAGACCTTAGAAAGGCAGGTAGGATAGATATAGGTGCATGTAGCAGTTTGGGGCAAGAGTGTCCCCTCTTTTGAGGGGATGACCGCAGCTGCTTTCAATCTTTGGCAATCTCAGACGACACGAAAGAGAGGTTGAACAGGCTAGTATAGGGGTTGCAACAATTTCGGCAGATAATTTTAGAAAGAAAGGGTCCAGATTGTTAGCCAGGCTGATTTGTGGGGCTCCAGATTTTGCAGCTCTTTCAGAACATAGCTGACTGAATTTGGAAAATAGGGAAGGCTTGGGCGAGTTGCGTGGGGTGCCAGTGCGTTGGCCGGGGTAGGGGTAGCCAGGTGGAAAGCATGGCCAGCCGTAGAAAAATGCTTATTGAAATTTCAATTATAGTGGATTTATCGGTGGTAAGACTCAGTGCAGTGGGCAGCTGGGAGGAGGTTGCTCTTATTCTCCATGGACTTGACAATGTCCAGAACTTTTTTGAGTTGTGTTGCAGAAGCAAATTTCTGCTTGAAAAAACTAGCCTTGGCTTTTCTAACTGCCTGTGTAAATTGGTTTCTAACTTCCCACAAGTTTCTTGGACATCTCACGGGCTGTTTGAGGATCAATACGCAACCAAATAAGATATCATGTTTGAACAGAGGACTTAATTTAGTTGGAGGAAAAACAAATTCACTCAACTATGTTTGCCTCTTAGAGTGATGAGTTAGTCAGACAGACCACCATAGTCCCTGGCCCAAGACACCAAGGTAACTACCTAATACACCCAATCCGTAGCACTCACATACCTGTAGCCTTGATGAAAGCGTGGCGTCACGTATCGGACCGTTGAGAGCCATGAGAAGCTTGGCAACACAGGCATGCAGCGGAAGAACAGGAATGAGCACCATCAGCTGCGCTGAGATAAGGATCAGACACCACACTATACAGAAAGATACTTTACGACGACAACACAAGAAGGACGAGCACCACACAGGCAACCCAGACACACGAAAAACAAGCCAAAAGCAAACACCGCCACAACCCACGGCAACAAGGCACAACGGAACAACACAGCCAACGACCACAACAACCCAAAACACACAAAAAAGCCACCCCACAACCCACCCACCGCACGACACCAGCAGAAAGCCACCCCAAACCCAAACAAGACACCAAGAAACAACCCCAGCACAAACACGACAACTGAAAAAGAGAACAAAGGGACACGACAGGGACAACGAACAAAAACAAAAAAGCAGAACAAAAGCGCAAACAACCAGGAGACAACAAAACGCAGAGAAAGTATGGACATTTACAACGGTGACAGGTTGTTAACATACATCAATCACACAGACATCCCCACAGACTGTTCTTTGAAGATCACCGTATCTGAGAAGTATACTCACAGGAAGTACGTCCGGTCTGGAAGCAGAAACCAACAGGGCAGATCATTTTATACCTGGTTAATAAATTGTCTTGTAAGGATGGGGCCAAGATCGCTACTGAACTTTAAGACTAATGAGGAAGGCCTATTCTCCTTAAAGACAGGATAAAAGGCGCAGGCGGATCCTAACTACTCGACGGGATGAGCGTCCAATATCCATCCCAGAACGACTACTGGAGCCAGGCTCGATTATATGAGAAAGGACCTGTCACTAAGAAGTCGTTATTTACAGGGAGCGTCCTAATTTGATAGTGATGAAAGTGAAGAGGACGGCTCCGTCCTTGACCGCATGAACCCATTACAGGATGCAGGCGAGATGCAGGCGAATCGATCGCTAGACGAATCTTGGTTGGAAGACCAAGCAGAAGAGTAATTTCAAGAGCGGCAAGTTGAGCTTAGATGACTATCAGATATCGATGATCCGCGAGCTGAATACCGGCTTTGGGGTTGTACCCTGGTAGAGTTCATTGGATAATGTTCGTGATGAGATTAGGGCAATCCAACGCTATTAGATTGTAGGAATGGAGCCCGGGTGCATAAAGCTGTCACCAGTATTGGGTCACCTAGCAGCACGAGACATCTGAAGATAAATGGGGGCAAATCAGTTACAATATGGCTCATTCCAGAGACAAGCTGGGGCGAGGGTGGTCTTATTAGCACGGGTCGGCGAAGCAAAGGTGAAGACAGACTTGTTTTTACGAGAGGTGACTCTTTTAACGTCAGCCAAAGTTCCAACATTGTTTGGGACTAAGACCGGATAGTACGGACAGAACTCTGACAGGCTATCTCTGCAGTAGATTGCAACACCGCCCCCTTTGGTCGTTCTATCTTGTCTGAAAATGTTGTAGTTAGGGATGGAGTTTTCAGAGTTATTGGTGGTCTTCCTAAGCCAGGATTCAGACARGYCTAYYACATCCGGGTTGGCAGAGTGTGCTAAAGCAGTGAATAAAACAAACTTAGGGAGGAGGCTTCTAATGTTAACATACATGAAACCAAGGCTTTTACGGTTACAGAAGTCATAAAAAGAGAGCACCTGGAGAATAGGAGTGGAGCTAGGCACTGCAGAGCCTGGATTCACCTCTACATCGCCAGAGGAACAGAGGAGGTAGGATAAGGGTACGGCTAAAAGCTACGAGAATTGGACGTCTAGGACGTCCAGAACAGAGAGTAAAAGGAGCAGGTTTCTGGGGGCGATAAAATAGATTCAAGGTATAGTGTACAGACAAAGGTATGGTAGGATGTGAATACAGTGGAGGTAAACCTAGGCATTGAGTGATGATGAAAGAGATATTGTCTCTAGAAACATCATTGAAACCAGGTGATGTCATCGCATGTGTGGATGATGGAACTGAAGGGTTGGATAAGGTATAATGAGCAGGGCTAGAGGCTCTACAGTGAAATAAGCCAATAAACACTAACCAGAACAGCAATGGACAAGGCATATTGACATTAAGGAGAGGCATGCTTAGCCAAGTGATCATAAGGGTCCAGTGAGTAGTGAGGTTGGCTGGGGTCACTGCGATTCAGACAGCTAGCCGGGCCATGGGTAGCAAGCTAGCAGAAGATGGAGGTCTGTTTTTAGCCACCCCGTGCGTTTCAAGACAGCTAACGATTAGCGGGCCGCAGTTAGCAGATGGGCATTCAGGTTACGTCGCGATGGAGGGGCCAGTTGAATAACTCCCTCGGGCAGATAACGTCGGTATTCCAGTCGTGAAGGCCCGGTGGGGCTCTGCATCGGCAGTAAACGGGTCCGGAAAGGTGATTGTAGCCCAGGAGTGGCTGATGGAACTCTTCAGCTAACTAGCTCCGGGATAATTGGTGTTTGCTCCGGAATCGACGTTAGCCAATAGTCACTCGGATAGCAGCTAGTTAGCTACAAGTTCCAGGTGTAAATGTCCAGAGCTTGCGGTAGAAATCCGGGGATATGGAGAGAAAATAGGTCAGGTATGCTTTGGTCTGAGTCGCGTTGTACAAAACTGGCGATAGCTTTCCGAGCTAAAGGATAGCTGATGACCGCTAGCCGTGGTTAGCTGAATACTAACGTTAGCTAGTGAGCTGGCTAACTTCTGGCTAGCTTCTGTTGTGCATTTTGGATACGAGGTGAATAATACTTTTGGTAAAAACAGATCCGCACCACATTTGGTGAGGCGGGTTGCAGGACAGTGTTTTGAAGTTGAGTTTTTCGAAAAAAATATATAGATAAAGATATGGGAAGAAAAAGATAAAAATACATAAAATATATATACACGGGACAAGACGAGGACAAAGGACGTCTGACTGCTACGCCATCTTGGAAGAAGATATTATATTATCTAGTATATAAAAATAATATATGTCATTCATCAGATGCTTTTATCCAAAGCGACTTACAATAAAACCTGCTGTCGTTTATGTATGGGTGGTGACGGGAAAATTATGTGATTTGTTAAGCCACATTRTACTCCTGAACTAATTTAGAATTTTCTTTTCACTTTGACAATATGGAGTATTTTGTGTAGATCAATGACAAAAAAAACACAAATAAATCTATACTGAACAAAAATATAAATGCAACATGCAACAATTTCTAAGATTTTACTGAGTTACAGTTCATAGGAAATATGTCAATTGAAATTAATTCATTAGGCCCTAATCTATGGATTTCACATGACTGGGCCACAGGGGTGCAAGCCATGGATGGGCCTTTGAAGGGCATAGGCCCCACCACTTGGCAGCCAGGACCACCCACTGGGGATCAGAAAATGAGTTTTTCCAACAAAAGGGCTTTATTACAGACAGAAAAACTTCTTTTGTTCAGTATATTTTCAATCACAGTTTGCAATGCAACAAAATGTGAAAAAAATCCCCACAAATGAATTTGAGGAAATGGGCCGCTTCCCACTCACCAAAACTGTGATTCAATCCTGTTGTTAGTTTAAAAAATGTTGTTTCTATACCAAAGATGGAAAATAATGGAGCACTTCTCAAACAAGGTCAGAAATATAAATATAGCCTTGTCTGAATAATGTCAGAGAAGCTGTAATGTATGCAAATATGTCCTACAATCCATACTAGAATGTATGATATACAGTATAATGTAGTAAAACCCGAATACAATGAAATGGATTTAAATGGCCATACCACTGTTTATATGATTGATACAAATAAACATATGTACATTTGATTATTTAAACGCCGAGTGAGGTCAAAAACATGATTTTCCTGTGTTTTTTTATATATATTACTACACCATGAAGTTGGAATAATACTGTGACATTGTGAAAGGGTGACATAATACCTTTTTAGTGTAGAGAGCTGTTTTGAAGAGTTACAAACCTCTCTCCCACTTGAGACCATCGTGCGGAGACAGTCCTTGCAAAATTATTGCTTGAGAAATTGCTCTTTGCTGAGGAGCTATTTTTGTTTATTTTTTAAAAATGTAAAGGTAGACTCACCGCAGATATTGAGGTGAGCGAGATGCAAGACTTCGCTCTTACACAATCACACAGTAACTGCGCATGTGCACGGGCGCGCTTAACGTTAGAGCGTGGTAACCAGGGCACCAAAACAGCAGAGAAGTTGAGCCTCACCATTCAACGCTCTTAGATGTTGCAGAAATTGACCCGCTATGCTGTTTACTTTCTGTATCTATGTCATATCGCTGAGTCTACCTTTAACGAAAACAATCACAGTAAGGCACTTCATTTTTACCCAGAAATGATTTGATATTGAGATAAAAACATCTGCTTTGGACCTTTAATCAGATTAAATACAATATATATTCATTTTATGATATGTTTTGGTAACTTGATAAGGAGAGACAAAGCTCTATTACGTCCCCTATCAACACCCACTCTGTGAGTGACAATATGAATTGGCACTGTGATCAATGTCAGAGCTGTGTGTTGGAAACTGATGACTGAATCACACCGTGTGAATGAGAGACACACACGCACACACAGCAGACAAAGTGAGACCCTCTGAGGGGTGTTCACATTAACTCTTCAGTAATGCTCTTTCGCAGTGTAAAACATTGAAGATGTCATATCCACTGTACAGACATATACAACTAAACTGTGAACACATAGCAGAGACAGAGATACAGCTACAAAATCTAAAACATCATTAATGCATCAACTCCCACTCTAAGTCATTAGAATAGCGGCTTCTATAAGAACAGAGATACGTCCCAAATGGCACTATACAGTGCCTTCGGAAAGTATTCAGACCCCTTGACCTTTTCCACATTTTGGTAAGTTACAGCCTGATTCTAAAATGTATTACATTGTTTTTGTTCCTCATCAATCTACACACAAAACCACATAATGACGAAGCAAAAACTGTTTTTTAGAATTTTTTGCTAATTTATAAAAAATACAAAAACTGAAATATCACATTTACATAAGTATTCAGACCCTTTACTCAGTACTTTGTTGAAGCACCTTTGGCAGCGATTACAGTCTCGAGTATTCTTGGGTATGATGCTACTGCATCATACCCTCATAACCAAGATGTTGAGATCCTCTCAAGCTCTTTCAGTGTGGATGGGGAGCTTTGCTGCACAGCTATTTGCAGGTCTCTCCAGAAATGTTCGATTGGGTTCAAGTCTGGGCTTTGGCTATGCCACTCAAYGACATTCAGAGACTTGTCCCAAAGCCACACCTGCGTTGTCTTGGCTGTGTGCTTAGGGTCGTTGTCCTAACGACCCTAAGTTTAAGGTCCTGAGCGCTCTGGTGCAGGTTTTCCTCAAGGATCTCTCTGTACATTGCTCCGTTCATCTTTGCCTCGATCTTGACTAGACTCCCAGTCCCTACCGCTGAAAAACATCCCCATAGCATGATGCTGCRACCACCATGCTTCACCATAGGGATGGTGCCAGGTTTCCTCCAGACGTGATGCATGCCATTCAGGCCAAAGAGTCAATCTTGGTTTCATCAGACCAGAGAATCGTGTTTCTCACGGTCTGAGAGTCTTTAGGTGTCTTTTGGCAAACTCCAAGCGGGCTGTCATTTGCCTTTTACTGAGGAGTGGCTTCCGTCTGGCCACTCTACCATGAAGGACAGATTGGTGGAGTGCTGCAGAGATGGTTGTCCMTCCGGAAGGTTCTCCCATCTCCAAAGAGGAACTCTAGAGCTCTGCCAGAGTGACCATCGGGTTCTTGGTCATCTCCCTGACCAAGGCCCTTCTCCCCCAATTGTTCAGTTTGAGCTCTAGGAAGAGTCTTGGTGATTCCAAACTTCTTCCATTTGAGAATGATGGAGGCCACTGTGTTCTTGGGGACCTTCAATGCAGCAGAAATGTTTTGGTACCCTTCCCCAGATCTGTGCCTCGACACAATCCTGTCTCGGAGCTCTACAGACAATTCCTTCGACCTCATGGCTTGGTTTTTGCTCTGACATTAACTGTCAACTGCGGGACCTTTTATATAGCCTTTCCAAATCATGTTCAATCAATAGAATTTACCACCGGTGGACTCCAATCAACTTGTAGAAACATCTGAAGGATGATCAAAGGAAACAGGATGCACCTGAATAAATAAGGTATTTCTGTTTTTTATTTTTTATTTGTGCAAAAAATTCTAAAAACCTGTTTTCGCTTTGTCATTATGGGGTATTGTGTGTAGATTGCTGAGGATTTTTTTTATTTAATAGATTTCAGATTACGGCTGTCACGTAACAAAATGTGGAAAAAGTCAAGGGGTCTGAATAGTTTCCGAAGGCATTGTATAGTGCACTAGTTTTGATCAGAGCCTGCAAGGATACTGTATGTGGAGATTGGTGATGTTCTGTAGATCGCAACACTTAGGTTATCCGTGTTATGCTTAATTGAGTTTAATTGAGCTTGTATAATGTGAGGTCATCCTGATTGGTTTGGTGAGACTTTGACAATACCTGTCGTTTGTCGCAACTAATTTTGACGATACATCTGTGATGCGTGGGCCCTAAGTGCCATGACCAAAAGTAGTGCACTATATAGGGTGTCATTTGGGAAGCAGAGCTTGACTTCCGAGACTCGGCTGGCTGTGAGCTTTTTCACAGAAACAAACCTCATGCCTTGTTGCTGAAGGTTTCATGAAAACCCTAGGTGTGAAAACATGGCTTAGTAACAAACCAATGCAAATTCCCACTAGATAATTGAAGCCTATAGCTAAAAGGCATGCACACATTTGCACATATTTCTTAATGGTTCAGGGAGCGTGCCATCCCTTCTCATTAAACTAAAGGGCTTCAATCCTACTTTAAAAAATGTGTTTCTGTACCAAAGATGGAATAAATGGAGTGTGTCTCATCGAGGTCAGATATTTCACATAGCCTTCTGTGAATAATGTCCAGAAATAGAGTGTGATATACAGTATAATGGAGGTACAACCCAATACAATTAAATTGCCTTACACGGTTTATACGACTGACACAAACAATATAAATGTGATTATTTATTGAAGAGATATTTATTTTATGATTATGTCTTGGTAACTTGATAAGGAGACGAGGCTGTATTTGTTCCCATATCAACACCCACTCTGTGACTGAATATATCCTCCACTCCTCCTCTTCTCCTGGCCTTACAGCTTCTACCAAGTCCCTACAGACATGTCTCTCTTTCTCGCTGTGTCTCTCTCATTATGTCCCTCTCTCTCCCTCCATCTCTCTCTCTCTCTTTTTCTCTGCTCAGAGAAGGGAAAGCAGACAAGTACATCTCATTACTATCAGTCCACAGGCCCCAACCATTTGACTAAGGCACCGTTAACGAGTAGCTGTTCACCCCCAGCTTGTCTTTCCAAAGCAGAAGAGCGGCTGTCCTGGCCTCTGTATGCCCACGGTCCTGTCCTGTGCTGTCGACAACGGTAGCTAACTCAAAGGAACATAGAGAATCAACTCTTACAAGAAGAACAACATGATCTAAAATCTGCCACATAGGGAGACTCAGGGGCAGACAGAGAGATGGACAGACAGTCAGACTAGGCAGAGGGACAGAAAGACACAGTATAGGGACAGACAGACAGACCAGACAGAGGGACAGACTTAGAGACAGACGGAGTGGGACAAACACACTCCTGGGACTGGGACAGACAGAGGGACAGACACAGTATAACAGCAGCTAGCAGGTCTGCAAGAAGTCAATGACTGATGTGAACAGAGACAACAATGTTTTTGCATTTGTGAAAATTGAAGAAATAGAACCATAAATTCATGAGAGACCAATCAATACCCCACACATGGCCAGACCCTGAAAGGTATCCAAATGAGGGAGCTCATTCAATGTCTACATCCCAAATGGCACCCTAGTCCTTATATAGTGCACAACTTGTGAACAGAGCCATGGTCAAAAGTAGTGCACTATAAAGTGAATAGTGTGCCATTTGGAATGCATTAAATATTTTCAGAGACATACATGCAATACACCCTCTGTTTACTGCCACTGGGCCAGAGGCCATTATTAGGGACTGGATTTAGTGACAGCACCACCACACACACACACACACACACCACACACACCACACACACACACACACACACACACACACACACACCACACACACACAACACACACACACACACACACACACACACACACCACACACACACACACACACACACACACACACACCATTACGGGGTTACACTGTTGTTAACATGAGCAATCTGACCAATCTTTCTCAGTATTATTGGTAAATCAATGAGCATCAGTCAGTCCTGCACCATTAGGTTGGCCAGGTTACAACCAGGGCACCGCCTGACCCTTCCCTTCAGCCAGCACAGCTCTGCAAACTCCATCACTAGACCACCAAACATGTTATTTATGATGGCTTTCATTACATATTACAGGAATAATGCTCTTTAAGAACATACTGAAAGAGGAGTGAGCTACAGTACCTACAGTTATACTCCACAGAAAGAAATGTAGATAGGCCTATTATATTCTGTGTGTTGAACAAACCTAGATTTTGACATTAAATCAGTTGTAAATGATTGCACAATTAAAAAGAGTAAACACTAGGGTGTTTATAAAGTAACTGAGTATGATAATGATAGGCCTGTGACTGCTGCGCTGTGAGGTGATTGTCCCATTAAAGACATGTGTTTAATACCTGTCCCTCCACAGGACTACCCTTAGATATGGGCTCTTCCATCACGTTGCCAGGGCCATGCTGGAATGAAATGGGTCAGAGGATACTTTAAATAAACTATAATGAGGGCAGACACTAAGCCAATCGCTAGGGGGGATGTTTGTGTTCTAGACCAAGCGGTCTCTGGGATTTTCCTTTTGAATAATATTATATAATGGAAAGAGATGCTGATATGTCTTGTCGTGCCGGAGTGAAACAGAAATCGTTGCGATATGTTTGTGTGTGGTGTGTGTGTGTGTGGGTGTGTGTGTGTGTGTGTGTGTGGTGTGTGTGTGTGTGTGTGTGTGTGTGTGTGTGTGTGTGGGTGTGTGTTGTGTGTGTGTGTGTTGTGTGGTGTGTGTGTGTGTGTGTGTGTGTGTGTGTGTGTGTGGTGTGTGTGTATCTCTCATTGATCAGTTCATGTAGAAAATATATTAGAGAACATGAAGGCCGAGATAGACATAGAACATATCCCAGGTCTGGTATTAACTCAACCCTCAGACAGAAGGCTCTGAGTGTTTGTGCTCGGCGTCTCACTTCCCCTCATATCTCACTCACCAGCCCTACAGTGACAGCTAGCAGGAACAGATCCAACTCCTCTCCCTTTCCGGTTATAGGTGGGCTCGTCCCTCTCAGCAAGGTGTCACAATTATTCTCACTGCGGGTAAATCAGTGCAGACTCAGAAGCGAGTAATCGCTGTGGCTCAGAAGGAGTATGAGTGACTCAATATGGGCTCAAGTAGGAGTAATGTAGTGTCTCAGTAGGAGAGTAATGTAGTGTCTCGTAGGAGGTAATGTAGTGTATCGGTTAGGAGTAATGTAGTGGCGCAGTTAGGGCTCAGTAGGAGTAAATAGTATTTGGGCTCAGTAGGAGTATGCAGTGGCCCAGTATGGGCTCAGGTAGGATTCATGTGTGACTCAGCAGGAGTAATGTAGTGACTCAGCTAGGATAATGTAGTGGCAGCACATGGGCTCAGTAAGGAGTAATTGCTGTAGTAGGCTCAGTATGTAGTCCTAGGTAGTCTCAGTCAAGCTCAGTAGGATAATGTAGTGCCTCAGTAGGAGTTAGTAGTCGTCAGTATAGGCTGATCAGTAGGATTATGTAGTGACTCAGAGGAAGAATGTAGTGAGGCAGCATGGGCCAGAAGGTAATGTAGTGGCTCAGTAGAGTTATGTAGTCGCTCGATATAGGGCTCCAGTAGGATTAATTAGTGACTCAGTAGGAAATGTAGTGGCTAAGTATGGACTTAGTAGGAGTAATGTAGTGGCTCAGGAGTATTTGGGCTAGTGGCATAGTAGGGGTATGTTTACTCGGTATGGGCTCAATAGGAGTAATGTAGTGACTCCGTAGAATAATGTAGTGGCTGAAGTATAGACTTAGTGGGAGAATGTAGTGGCTCAGAGTAATGTGGTGGCTCGTAGGAGTAATGTAATTACTCAGCAGGGAGTAATGTAGGGGCACCCATGGGCCAGTATGAGTGGAATTGGTAGTGATCAGTAGGAATAATGTAGTGTGGCAAGTATTGGACTAGTAGGAGTAATTAGTGGTCAGGAAGTAATGTGGTGGCTCAGTAGGGTAATGTAGTGGCCTCAGTAGAGATAATGTAATTACTCAGGCAGGAGTAAGTGGGGGCACCCCATGGGCCCAGTAGAGTAATGTAGTGAACTCTGTTATGGGACTCGTAGGAGATAATGTAGGTGCTCAGTAGGAGTTGTGTAGTGGCTCAGTAGAGTAATGTAGTGGCTCAGTATGGGCTCAGTGAAGTAAAGTAGTGGCCAGTAGGTTGTAATATAATAACTCGGCAGGAGTAATGTGTGGCTCAGTATGGGTCAAGTAGGAGTAATGTGGTGCTCAGTAAGGAGAATGTAATTTAGCAGCAGGATAATGTCAGTGGCCCCATGGCTCAGTAGGAGTGGATGTAGTGTCTCAGTATGGGCTAGTAGGAGTAACTGTGGATGGCTTCGAAGTAGGAGGTATTGTAGTGGCTCAGTAGGAGTAATGTAGTGGCTCAAGTAGGAGTAAAAGATAGTGGTCGAGTAGGAGTATGTAGTGGCTCAGTTAGAGTATGTTAGTGGGCTCAGTAGGAGTATGTTAAGTGGCTCAGTAGGAGTAAGTAGTGGCTCAGTATGGGCTGAGTAGGAGTAATGTATGTGGCTTCAAAAGGTAATGTAGTGGCTCAGTAGGAGTAATGTAAGTACTCCAGTTAGGAGTAATGTAGGGCTCAGTAGGAGAATGTAGTGGCTCAATAGGAGTTATCTAGTGGCTCAGTAAGGAGTAATCAGTGGCTTCAGTAGGAGTAATGTAGTGGCTCGTATGAGTAATGTTGTTGTCGTTAGGAGTATGTAGTGGCATTGTGGGCCTAGTAGGAGTAATGTAGTAGCTCAGTAGGTGTAAGTAGTAGTCAGTAGGAGTAACTGTAGTGCCAGTGTGGGCTTCAGTAGAGTAATGCAGGTGGCTAACGGTTGTAATTTAGTGGTCATCAGGAGTAATGTAGTGGCTAGGTAGGAGGTATGCAGGTGGCTCAGTAGG
Organism: Salvelinus sp. IW2-2015; assembly: GCF_002910315.2. Classification (NCBI taxonomy): domain Eukaryota; kingdom Metazoa; phylum Chordata; class Actinopteri; order Salmoniformes; family Salmonidae; genus Salvelinus; species Salvelinus sp. IW2-2015. The sequence goes on from NC_036869.1 coordinate 12,553,823, forward strand.
AGTAATGTAGTGGCTCAGTAGGATAATGTAGTGGCTCAAGTATGGGTTCAGTAGGATAATGCAGTGGCTCAAAAGAGATATGTCAGGTTGGCTCAAAAGGAGGTAATGTAGTGGCTCAGTAGGAGTAATGTAGTGGCTCAGTAGGAGTAATGCCGTGGCTCAAAAGGAGAATGCAGTGGCTCAGTAGGAGTTAATGTAGTGGCCCGTATGGGCTCAGTGGGAGTAATGCTTGGTCAGTAGGAGTAATGTATGTGGCTCAAGTATGTGTAATGTAGTGGCTTCAGTAGTTGTAATGTAGATGGCCTCAGTAGGTGGTATGTATGGCCGTATGGCTCAGTGGGAGTAATGTAGAGGGCTCAGTATGAGTAATGTAGTGGCTAGTAGGTTAATGTAGTGCGTCAGGTAAGGAGTAATGTAGTGGCTCAGTAGGAGTAAGTAGTGCTCAGTAAGGAGTTATGTAGTGGCTCAGTAGGAGTAATTTAGTGGCAAGTGACAGTTAGTGGACTAGTAGGCTAGCTCTAGAGTAATTGTGTGGCTCAGTAATGGGCTCAGTAGGAGTAATGTAGTGGTCAAAAGGAGTAATGTATGTGGCCTCAGTTGGGGGGAGGAGTTAATGTGTAGCTTCAGTAGAGTAATGTAGTGGCTTCAGCAGGAGTATGTGAGTGGCTCATAGGAGTAATCTAGTGGCCTCAGTAGAGTAATCTAGTGGGTGCAGTAGGAGTAATGTATGTGGTCAGTATGAGTAATTAGTTGCTCGTTAGGAGTAATGTATGGCCAATTTGTTGTCAGTAGGAGTAATGTAAGTAGCTCGTAGTGTAATGTAGTAGCTCAGTAGGAGTAATGTAGTGGCCAGTGTGGGCTCAGTAGGGAGTAATGCCAGTGGCTCAGTAGGTGTAATGTAGTGGCTCGTTAGGTGTAATGTAGTGGCTCAGTACAGGTGTAATGTAGTGGCTCAGTAGGTGGTAATGTAGTAGCTCAGTAGGAGTATTGGTAGTGGCCCGTGTGGGTCTAGTAGGATAATGCAGTGCTCAGGTTCAATACGGTGCTTAGAGTAATTGTGGTATAGGCGTAATGGCAGTGATAGAGGATAGGTATAGTAGTAATAGTGGCTCAGTAGCGTAGAGTAATGCAGTGGCTCGATAAGGAGTAATGTAGTGGCTCAAGTAGAGTATGTAGTGCTCAAAGTATTGGGCTCAGTAGGAGTAATGCAGTGGCTCAAAAAGGAGTAATGTATGGCGCAGTAGGAGTAACTGTGAGTGGGCTCAAAGAGGAGTAATGTAGTGGCTCAGGTAGAGTATTGCAGTGGCTCAAAAGGAGTAAGTGTGGCTCAGTAGGAGTAATGGTAGTGGCTCATAGGAGTAATGCAGGTGGCTCAAAAGGGTGTAATGTAGATGGCTCATAGTAGGAGTAATGTAGTGGCTCAGTGGAGTAATGTAGTGGCTCAAGTAGGGATAATGTAGATGGCCTTCTAGTAGGAGTATGCAGTGCTCAAAGGAGTATGCAGTGAGGCTCAGTAGATAATGTACGTGGCCCGTATGGGCTCGAGTGGAGTAAGAGTGGCTAGTAGGAGTAATGTAGTGGCCTCAGTATGTGTGAATGTAGTGGCTCAGTAGGTAAATGTGAGTGCTCAGTAGGTGTAATGTAGTGGCCAGTTTCGGGCTCATGGGAGGAGTAAGTGTCCAGTTGGCTCAGTTGAGTACTTAGGTCAGTTGTAATGTAGTGGCTCAGTAGCGTGTTAATGTAATGGCCAGTATGGGCTCAGTAGGAGTAATGTAGGGGCTCAGTAGGAGTAATGTAGTGGCTGCAGTAGGTGTTAATTAGTGGCTCAGTAGGGTAATGAGTTGCTCAGTAAGGTGTAATGTAAGCCAGTATAGTGCTCGTAGTGTGTAATGTAGTAGCTCAGTAGGAGTAATTGTATGGCCAGTATGGGCTCAGTAGAGTTAATGTAGTGGCCCAGTATGGGGTCAGTAGGAGTAATGTAGTAAGCCTCAGTTAGGTGTAATGTAGTAGCTCAGTAGGAGTAATGTAGTGTCTCAGTAGGTGTAAATGTAGTGGCTCAGTAGGGAATGTAGTGGCCCAGTATGGCTCATGTAGGTGTAAGGTAGTTAGCTCAGTAGGGTGTAATGTAGTGGGCCAGTATGGGCTCGTAGGAGTATATGGTTAGTAGCTCATTAGAAATAATGTAGTGGCCATATGGGCTCAGTAGGATGAATGTAAGTAAGCTCAGTAGGTTGTAAGTTAGTAGCTCAGTTAGGGAGTAATGTAGGGCCAGTATGGTGCTGCAGTAGGTGTAATGTAGTACCTCAGTAAGGAGTAGTGTGGCCAGTATGGGCTCAGTAGGTGTAATGTAGTAGCTCAGTTAGGAGTAATCAGTTAGCTCAGTAGTAGTAATGCTAGTGGCCAGTAATGCTCAGTGGGAGTAATGTAGTTAGCTCAGTAGGATAATGTAGTAGCTCAGTATGGTGTAATGTGTGGTCTCAGTAGGTGTAATGTTAGGCCAGTACGGGCTCAGTAGGTAGTAATGTAGTAGCTCAGTAGGTAGTAATGTAGTAGCTCAGTAGGGTGTAATGTACTAGTGGCTCAGTAGGTGTATGTAGTGGGCCAGTATGGGCTCAGTAGGTATAATGTAGTAGCTCAGTAGGTGTAATGTAGTTGGCCAGTATGGGGCTCAGTAGGAGTAATGTAGTTAGCTCAGTAGGATAATGTAGTGGTCAGTAGGAGTAATGTAGTGGCTCGAGTAGGAGTAATGTAGAGTCAGTAGGAGTAATGTAGTAGCTCAGTAGGTGTAATGTAGTGGCCAGTATGGGCTCAGTAGGAGTAATGTAGTGGCTCAGTAGGAGTAATGTAGTGGCGCAGTACGGCTTCAGTACTGGCTGAGGCTGTGTTCGTTTATTGGGATGAGTATTTTCCTTGAGGCAGGACTGAGCGATTTCCACTAGATGGGCCAGCTGCAAAATTGGCTGTATTGTAAAAATGTTGGTCTTAATTTGGGGTTAGGGTTAAGGTTAGGGTTAGGTTTAAAATAAGAATTTGTTCTTAACTGACTTGCCTAGTTAAATAAAGGTTAAATCATTTTTTTTTCAATCAGAATGTATGACTTTGTGGCTGTGCCAGCAAGTGACCACTCTGCCTCCAGAACAAGATTCATGAAAAAAAACGCTAAAATGCAACCCAAATGGCACACTCTTCCCCTATATAGTGTACTACTTTTGACCAAGGTCCCATATATAGGGAATAGGGTGCCATTTGGCATACTCYGACGCTCAGTAGGGGTAATGTACTATACTAGTGAAAATGAGCATTGTGACACATACACTGCTTCCAATTGAAGATCACCCTTTCCCTCTGATAATGTAAATATACAGTACAGTACTTTAAGTCGAATCTACAAATATATGTTTGAAGTCATTGTACTATACTTTAATTTAACACTGCATACATTTAAGGGTGATTGATTACAATGTTTGTTTACTGTTTGTTTACTGTTTACTGAATACAAGTGCTGTGTGACACTGAACGTATGTGTTGTCATCTTTCAGGTTTGAAATATGGGGCAGGAATGTTTTGTCTCTGCTTAAAATGAGTCTGAACACTCACAGTCAAAAATAGTAATAAGCCATGACTGCATAATGTAAGAAAAAACAACCTTGGACTATTTTGTTTACACGAGTCAGTGACCAGTTAATCAATGTATTTTGCCTCATTGATCCTCAATAATGAGAAAAGCTTGCATGACGCTCCACATACATTCCACATACAGCGGTTTCATTAGTCTAACTTGCAGCCCGAGGTCCCTCCTCATGCCCAACCATCTGCTGACATTATTATATTATTCCTTAACAAGTGGAGATTGTTGTTGCATTGCTATGTGTGGCTCAGTTAGAATCCAGACAGATATTCCTCCTCTACACTGTACTTGTCCTTCATAGCTGGGCTCAATTCCATTTCAATTCAGGTAAACTGAAATTATAGTTCCAATTTTCCTCATTGAATCGGAATTTCAGTTTATTTTCTGAATTGACTGTATTGAAATGGAATTGAGCCCAACCCTGTTCTCCTCAGGAGCATCTGGCAGTCCTTCTACAGCCCAGAAGCCCTTGCAACCCAAATGGCCCCTTATTCTATGTAGTACATTACTTTTATAGTGTGCAATACATGGGGAATAGGGTGCCATTTGGAACGCATCCCAGGGAAACAGCTCCGATGTCTGAGGCTGAAAGGTGATCCACTCATCCATGTCTCTGTCTCTCCCTGTCTCTCACTGCCTCGCTCTTCTGGCTCTGTGGCTCCTGCTTTCTCATCAGCTTCTCCAGGAACCAGGAACTGTCAATACAACAACAACCACGAAGCGGATAAAGCAACCCAAACTATCCTACCTTTCCTTTCCCCGTCTGCCGTTCTCCCTTCAAAACTGTCTCAGACCGACCTAACCATGCGACGGACAGCAATTTAAACCATAGCCCCACCACACATACCACCACCACCAGCATCAGACTGGAAGTGTGAACATGTCTGAACCACCTATCTCTAAGCTTGATTTGTTTTCGCTCAGCCCCCACACTTCATCCATAAAAAATTATCAGCTTTAATGATCAGCTTTAATATTGCCAATAGATTGTGGTTCCCATCAATCTAATTGTCTGCATCARTTCCAATCCCCCATATATTTTTTTGTAAATATATACAGTACCGTTTGGAAACACCTACGCATTCCAGGTTTTTCCTTATTTTCCTATATTGTAGAATAATAGTGAAGACATCAAAACTATGAAAAAACACATATGGAATCAAGTGTTAAACAATGCTAAATATATTTGAGATTCTTCAAAGTAGTCACCCTCTGCCTTGATGTCAGCTTTGCAAACTCTTGGCATTCTTTCAACCAGCTTCATGAGGTAGTCACCTGGAATACATTTCAATTAACAGCTGTGCCTTTTTAAAAGTTAATTTGTTGAATTTCTTTCCTTCTTAATGTGTTTGAACCAATCAGTTGTGTTGTGACAAGGTAGACGTGGTATATAGAAGATAGCCCTATTTGGTAAAAGATCAAGTCCGTATTGTGGCAAGAACAGCTCAAATAAACAAAGAGAAACGACAGTCCATCATTACTTTAAGATATCATAGGATGCCACCTTTCCAACAAGTCAGTTCGTCAAATGTCTACCCTGCTAGAGCTACCCCGGTCAACTGTAAGTGCTGTTACTGTGAAGTGGAAACATCTAGGAGCAAAAATGGCTCAGCCCCGAAATGGTAGGCCACATAAGCTCACGGAACGGGACTGGTGAGTGCTGAAGTGCGTAGCGCGTAAAAATCGTCTGTCCTCGGTTGCAACACTCACTACTGAGTTCCAAACTGCCTCTGTAAGCAAAGTCAGCACAATAACTGTTCGTTGGGAGCTTCATGAAATGGGTTTCCATGGCCGAGCAGCCGCACACAAGCCAAATATCACCATGCGCAATGCCAAGCGTTGGATAGAGTGGTGTAAATCTCGCCACCATTGGACTCTGGAGCAGTGGAAACGCGTTCTCTGGGGTGATGAATCACGCTTCACCATCTGGCAGTCCGACGGACGAATCTGGGTTTGGTGGATGCAAGGTGAACGCTACCTGCCCAAATGCATAGTGCCAACTGCAAAGTTTGGTGGAGGAGGAATAACGGTCTGGGGATGTTTTTCATGGTCCAGGCTAGGCCTCGTAGTTCCAGTGAAGGGATCTCGTAACACTACAGCATACAATGACATTTTAGATGATTCTGTGCTTCCAACTTTGTGGCAACGGTTTGGGGAAGGCCTTTTAATGTTTCAGCATGACAATGCACCTGTGCACAAAGCGGCTGAATGGAAGCAAGTCCCTGCAGCAATGTTCCAATGGAAAGCCTTCCCAGAAGAGTGGAGGCTGTTATAGCAGCAAAGGGGGGGGGGGGGCAACTCCATATTAATGCCCATGATTTTGGAATGAGATGTTTGACGAGCAGGTGTCCACATACTTTTATTCATGTAGTGTATGTTCCTTTATTATTTTCCCCTAACCCTACCAACCCTCCCCTAATTGGAGTAAAGTACTGGACAATAACAGGACTGAACATTACGTATCATTACCAACATCCTCATCAAGCAGACGAGATGGACTAATCACAGTTGAGAGAGGATATGACCAGCTACAGTGGGACTTCATAACGACAACCCTCACACTGGATCTGGTGTGTGTGTTTGTGTGTGTATGTGTGTTTCTTCTGTTGCTGTCAGGGGGCCAACAGCACAGCAAGGGTCTTATTTAGTAATGATGGTCAAAATAACGCTTCAGACTCTCAATAACATTCACATCTCTCATAATTGGGTTTATAAACCAGACTTCACCAACAGTGGACTGAAGTGTCCTTTTTATGGATAGAAACAATTCATACTTGAATCCACAAGTCTTTTATTGTGGAGCTATAATAGTAAATAAGCATTCAATACTCACTCACAGCGATAATCTGATACAAACAGATACAAATGTCATGCCTGCTGCCAGTTGTCTTTAGCTGTTTTGTCAGGTATATATTGATAGGAAATGTAAATCATAGCATCGATCTGAACCGTCTGAAAGTTTTGGCATTAAACACTTTTAAGGTTGATTGAATGCCATTATTTCAAACGCATGACAGGTGTGCTACTTTTTTTAAATGCAGTGTGGACGACCATATGTGGTTGTCGGGGCCCTTTGGTTAGATGGGGATCTGCAGACATGAGGAACGAGTCCACCATGGGTCCTTAACTTGAAGAGAAGAGATGTCTCCAGAATCTGAATACAATTAGGCTTTCACAGCATCCTCTTAAAATAGAGACGGGAGACAAAGTGAAGCAAGTGGCCTAGCAGGACAACAAGAAGAGGTCCCTTGGCGACGGGGCTAGCCTTAATGAGCATCCACATCCTCCCCCCTTTCTCCCACTCCCCTTTCCCCAGTCTCCTCCTCTCAGTATATTACAGGATAAATTCTCTTGCTCCAAAAACCCAGAAAATGCACTTAACTTTAATTTACTGATATCCTACTTCCACTACCTTCAGTCATGAAAGATTCAAAGATTCATACCCACCAACACCACCACCATCCAGCTCCATGTTCAGATTTTGTGGGGGGTTTTCACGAGGTGAGCAAAGCACTAAAAGCCTGAAGACATTGAGTGCTATTTATTGAGACAGAGAGACGTGCAGAGAGTTTAAACCGAGAGCTTCAGATGAGAGATGATTCCTAGTGGCTCTTTTAACAGTAAGTTCATCAGAGCATACAGTGCAGATGAATGAGGAAAGTTTTCCACACAGGAAACAGAGAAACTGTTATTTTAGTCTTTGTTTGTGTGTTGTGGTGTAACATCTGCTGTTTAGTAAAAATGATAACACTGACATGGTGCTGGGTGAGAATGAATAAGCCCCTTACTGCACTTCCTGTTCGTACAGAAGAACCATGGTGCAGTAAGTTAGCAGCCCAAACCCACTAAGCACGGACCGACGGCGACGTCTTTTGGACGTATTGTTTTGGTCCTTTCTGGACCGGCTGTCTTTTATTTTCCTTTCCGGACCGGCCTTGATTTAGCGTAGACGTCTATGTTTGGTTCAGATTTTGTCAGGACTGGCCTTGATTTGGCCCAAACATAGACGTCTATCATTGGTTCAGATTTGGACTGGTTCGGACCAAAATCTGACCCAATCATAGACATCTATGTTTCACAAGTTTGGACAGCACAGTACAGCACAGTACAGTACAGTAGAGCACAGCAGAGTATAGTACATTACAGTACAGTACTGTAGAGTACAGTAAATTAAAGTAGAGTATAGTACAGTAGAGTAGAGTAAAATACATTAGAGCATAGTAGAGTACAGTAAAGTAAAGTATAGTTCAGCACAATAAAGTATAGTACAGTATAATGTACTGTATTGTACCCTACTTTACTCGACTGCACTCTACGGAAATAAACTCACTTTACTATACTCTACTAAGTTCAACTCTAATGTACTGTACTCTACTAAATTAGACTCTACTGTACTGTATGGTACCATACTGTACTCTACTCTACTGTACTGAATACAACTCCACTGTCCTGCAATGTACAGTACTCTACTATACTCAATTGTGCTGTTCAGATATGGTCTGGTCTGGACCAGCCAAATTTTCACTTGTTTGGGGGCGGAGCTCATTAGAATAATACCCCACATGCCTAGCAAGTGTTTGTTTTTACATTTACATTTTGGTCATTCAGCAGACAGTCTTATCCAGAGCAACTTACAGTCAGTGCATTCAATTAAGGTAGATAAACAACATATCACAGTCATAGCAAGAAAAACATATTTCTGTAACTGTTACTGGGAATGTTATTGCATTTGAAGTGTTCTGTTGGTTTATTCTGTAAATTGGCCTAAAAAGCAATAAGCAATAAGCATAAATATTCTATGTTGCGATCTTCAGTTGGCTCCTTTTTCCTATATTATATGGATAAAATATTACTGTGATATGGAATTTACTTAATTGAGAATGTATGTGCAGCTGAAATTTGGACATATAATTAATTACAAAAACATATATTTTCAACATCTGTAAATAACATATTTTCACCCTTCAGTAAAAAACGAAAATGTACCTGATTTCAACATCCAGAAAAGGCGTATTTTCAATGTCCGGAAAATACATATTTTAATCGCCCCAAAAAGACTGTTCACCTTTCATTCAGAACCTAACATGAGCCTAACTTCAACGTCTAGGAAACACAGATTTTAGACATCTTTTCAACGCTATTTTGGTTACTGGGAATCCTCTGAATGCATTTAATCTCATCATAAATTTAATGCTGTTGGACCACAATGGCTGAACTCAAGAAAATAATAAAGTTCTACCTAAAACTAGGTCTGAGTTCTCTTGGAGCCTCTTATGAATTATCTCTTTCTGAGTCAGTCAATGCATGCACTGCTTACATTACTATTTTTAGGTTTGTATTGTGAGCTTCTCATATTGCATGTTGGGGATTAGGCCCACCAAAGTAATAAAGGAAACTGTATACACAGTGAGAACACTTCAGCTTTATATGAAATACGGGCCTCTTTTCTATCACCTTACAGAGCTGCAGCTGGTTGAAGCTCACCCTACAGAAGATATAGGTTTACATCCTCAGTATTAGATCTGCTTGGCTTGACCTGATACCACACATACTGAAAGGAAAAAACATGTTGAGTGGCACGTCATAGAGCAAAGCAGGCTGATTATTGGGGAGGTATTTATTTATTTACCAAGAGTCTAGGTGACTTAGGATGCTTTCCAAATGGCAATCTATTTCCTATGAAGTGCATGACTTTTGACCAGGGCCCCTAGGGCTCTCGTCTAAAGTAGGTCACTATAATAGGGTGCCATTTGACATAGTGCCAGCAACACAAGGTGCACAAGAAGTGAGCGAGGCACGGCAAGGTGCTCCTTATCTGACTGAAGTGGAGCTGCGCTGCCTGACGGTCCAGGGCTCCAGCAAGGTGGAACGATAAACATAATTAAATTTAGTTGGATTACAACAAAATGGATGGGATCCGCTGGGAAGGCGGGAAGGCTAATCCTGAACCAATCCCCTCAAAATAAGGTGCCAACCGACCCAACACAGTGTAAATAAAGTGAGAGGGAATATATGAAGGGAAGAAGAGAGGGAAGAGATGAGAGGGAAGGAGGGGAAAGGAAGGAAGCTGTCGGAGAAAGAGAGAGATCAAGGTAAGGCCACTGAAAAGGGCCCTTTTCAAAACGAGGACAAATACACCCAACTACTTCACAGTGAAGCAGACTATGAGCGAGATCAATGGCAGTTCATTGAATCTGACAGGATTCTAATCACTGTTAGAAAGCAGGTAGATATACAGAGAAGAGACAGAGAGGAGTGACAGTGTTCAGATGTGCAGAACTATTTTTAGACAACTTGATACTCCTGGTCAGAGAGCAAAAACATACAACAGCATTTTCTTATGGGTCTCATTCTCATTCTGGTATACATTGAATCGGTCAAGCTAGCAGGGTTGAGGACAAATTAAACACTGTTCAATGTGTGAAGACTGCTGTCTGGTTTTTACATGAGTGATAAAAAAGCTGAATTTGAAATGCGATGCTGGTGACAAAAATGAATAAGCATTGAATTTACACCTTCCCCATCTTCTGAACAAGTGGTACATTTACACTTGTCTTTCTCCCCGCAGCTATACAACCACATCGTTTCACTCAGAGGGACCCGGTATGCGCAAGATGCATCTGCCTATTCAGCTATTCACCTTAACACATAAACTAACCTCACCATGAAATGTTTTTTAGACACATAAAATGGTTCTAGGAGATTCAGAGGGTATGGAATGAAAGCAGGGGTCTACACCTTAACCTGCCTTTCTCTATCATATATATATCATTTTTTTGTCATTTTCCCATCTAGCAATTTTTTCCATTACCACTTTTCCTTTTATTTTTTCTATTTCAATTCCAATTTCATTCCACTCGTCACTTTCCTCCTCCCCCCTAATGCATTTTCCCTTTTTTAACTGAGTTTTAGTCCAATCCTTCACAAAGAACATTCCCCCAGGGGATGTGAACCCTTACCTCTTCCAGTTGCCTGTAACTACAATAAACACATGCCCACATACCAGAGCTCTTTCTCTCTCTCTGTCTCTCTCTAGCTCCCAGTCTAATCCAGTCGAATCCCACACTGATGTCTTTGTGCTGTCTTGGGCAGACATCAGTGCATTATCATCCAATAAGAATATGATTAATGGATTTATAATTGCGGCGGGTGAGCCTGGCGGAGAACACAGTTTGCCCTGGATTAATATAGGAGCTAAAGTAACGTACTGGTGGTGAGTAGAGGAGAGGAGAGCTGAGGGGCTGTGTTAAGCCCTGCGGCCATAAGGCTGGGGAGAGGAGAGGAGTGGAGAGGAGTTGGAGGTCTGCACTGGTAGCTGGTAACTGGTGCTTCTGGTTGAGTTGAAGACCTCAACACTTTCTGACTGCATCTGGGCTTAAACGATCTCTTTTCAGATCTGGGGCTCTCTGGCTACAATTGCCCTCTCTAAATAAGCACTGGTGCATTATTTAAGACAGCGATGAGAGGCTATATAGCACTGTTAAATATGGATAGCAGCTTGACCAGCTGGGTAGGGGAAGAGATGTACATTTTTTATCACTATTTATTGTATTTTAAACTATCATGTTTGCATAAAATTGTATTGTCCATAGGGTTTTGTCCAATGGTGTCCTAGTAGGCCAGCTATCATGACCATATCAGCGTGTCACGTCTGGGCCTAGTTTGCCATCAAGGAGATATCAGGTTTCTCTTTATTTCAATTAGTTTTGTGTGACTGTTTATGTTGACTCTGTTACCAGCTAATTCATTTCAGTTAATCTTCCATTGAAAGCAGTGATAAGATGCAGAGAGGTGCTTCCTCTGTGTGACTGCTGCTCTGATCCTTGCCCCACCTTATACCATGACAAACTGGAGCATCAGCAGCTGCTGACAACGAAAAACTCAAAGCTTTAAACACCTACTCATTTTTAACTAAAAAAATTAATGCAAAGCAGATTTTCCAAGCCACTGGGTTTAATTGGAAGGCATTCAATAAAAGTGCACATCATAACAGAAAGAAGCCGGATGATGTGGATTCTTCCTGAGAAATCGTGTGAGATATAATACATAGAGCGGGGTAAGTTGAGCCACTTGTTTCTAGGAAACCCTTGCCCTTGTTTCTAGGAAACCCTTGCCCTTGTTTCTAGGAAACCCTTGCCCTTGTTTCTAGGAAACCCTTGCCCTTTTTCTAGGTAAAACCCCTTGCCCTGTTTTTCTTAGGCAAACCCTTGCCCTTGTTTCTAGGAAACCCTTGCCCTTGTTTCTAGGAAACCCTTGCCCTTGTTTCTAGGAAACCCTTGCCCTTGTTTCTAGGAAACCATACTCAAAATGAATAATTTGACCAAATATTTAGGAAGCTGTCATCTGTGAAGGAAGAAACCACATGGAAAAAGTGGTAAGCAAGGTCCAAAAAATGGATTTTCACTAAGTCAAATGAAATTATTGTGCTTGCGGTTTCATGATGCTTGTATCTAAACTAAATAAATTATTGAAATATTGTTCTATACATCAGTTGGGGTCTCTATAAGCTTCAATATGAGGTCCTAAACCTAACATGAAAGTGAATCCTTGTAGCTGTGTGTGCTAATAGTCAAAATGTTTAACATGGGGTTGGTTGATCCAATGGCCATGGGGTAAGTTGAGCTAATGGTTGAGCCAATGGCAAGTTGAAAAATGTAAGTGTTTCCTTCTCAGGCATAATGCAAGGCATTATCGCTGGGATATGAGGTAACAACAGGGCCTGGGCCCGGTTGCATAAAACACCTAAAGTTAAATTTCCCATTATCTTTTCCCTTAAAGTTTCCTTAACAGTCAGTTGCACAAAACATTTTAAGGTGAATTTCCCACTTAAGGGAAAAGTTAAGGCTGCCCATGAGGTTAACTGCTTCATTCAGTATGTAAACAGCATTTGTGGAGGTGAATGTTGCTTTCATCTGCTCTGGTTACAYAAGGAAAACATCAACCAGCAATGGAATTATTGGGACAGTGATACTATTGATATTATTTTTTTTGGCTCTGTACTCCATCTGTACTCTGTACTCCATTTATTTTGAGGGTATTTTCATCCATATTTTCATCGCACAAATATCATACCCCCAAAAATGCTAACCTCCCCTGTTATTGTAATGGTGAGAGTTTAGCATGTCTTGGGGGTATGATATTTATGCATCTGTAACTTTCACACTCATCATTATTCACAATTCATTCAGGACTATCCGTAATCATGGTAGCAGCCACATGAATGTAGAAGTGTTTAGAAACATATTCTATTCTTATTAACAATAAAAGTGACTCCAAAATGACACAATACATTTACCATTCATTTCTATTGGGCACAAAATAATTTGAAACACAATCAAAACAAACAGCAAATGTATCCAACAAGTGTGTAGAGTCACAAGCTTGATGTAATCATTGCGTGCTAGAAATATGGTACCAAATATTCAACTTTTTACTACTTTAATACACATTTGTCGCAATACTTTTTATCTCATAAAATGGTGGGACTATGTACAAAACGTGCTGTAATTTCTAAACAGTTCACCCGATATGGATGAAAATATCCTCAAATTAAAGCTGACAGTCTGCACCTTAACCTCATAGTCATTGTATCATTTATAATCCAAAATACAGTAGTACAGAGCCAAAACAACAACTAAATTGTCACTGTCCTAATACTTACGGAGGGCCCTGTAACTGATTAATCTACAAAGATAACTGCGTTGTTTACCCATAGGGTATAATATTACAGTATTAATCATTTGTTTTTATCCACTAGCTAATGAACCTGGATCAGTCAGAGCGCATCCTAAATATTCCCRATATAGTGCACTACTTTTGACAAGGGCCCGCACTACTTTTCGAATAGGATGCCATTCGGGACYTAGGGAGTGAGGTGCCACTTGGGACGCAACCCTAGAGTCCTGGTGGTGAGAAGACTGTTGAATTACTGCATTGCCACCTCATTACCTGTGACATAACGGGTGTTCCACGCATCACACATTAACAGTGAGATCAATGCCGCCATGTAAACTAATCAGTCCCATAAATGACATGCCATTAGGTTTTATGACCAAGCGTGACTGTCTCAGTCTGTGTTAGGCCTGGCCTACATCTCACCCTCCTGTAGAGTCTTCTGGGATGCCTCAGCTAGAGGAGTGAACCACCGCTCAGCAAACACCTCAGACCTCTGAGCTATAGCTCACACACAGCACCACTCAACACCTTACCCACTGCAACCCTGACCTACTAGTCGAAATTTAAAGTGGTTTCTGGGTCTCGCTCTCTCTTTCTCTCTCTCACTCTCTCTCACTTCACCTGTGAGTTCAACAGCGTAACAGTACATCTGTAGGTCAGATCCCAGAGTAAGTGGACCCCTTCCTGTCCTGTATCTGTCTCCCTGTGTAGTCCACTAGCTCAGCGTGCTCGCCAGCCACTGATGTTTATCACTATCAGCCACTGTTTTCCTAGCAACACAACAGTATCTCAGGCTTTGATGCTCTGCTAAGGCCTATTTCTGCTCACTGCTGGACGTGCGTTCCTAGGATACGTCCAAAATATCACCATTCAGTGGAGGCTCCTCAGAGGAGGAAGGGGAGGACCATCCTCAGTGATTTTCATAAAAATATTGAAACATTAAAACTATAGTAAATATATTCATGTCACCAAATAACTTTATTAAAACATTGTTTTTCAATGAATGTCTACAGTAGCCTCAACAGCACTCTGTAGGGTAGCGCCATGGTGTAGCCGGAGGACAGCAAGCTTCCTTCTTCCTCTGTGTACATTGACTTCAATACAAAACCTAGGAGGCTCATGGTTCTCACACCTTTCCATAGACTTACACAGTAATTATGACAACTTCCGTAGGACGTCATCCAACCTATCAGAGCTCTTGCAGCATGAACTAACATGTTGTCCGCCCAATCAAAGGATCAGAGAATGAATCTACTGTAATACTGAAAGCATACGCTACAGCTAGTCAGCACTGCAGTGTATAAAGTGTGGTGAGTAGCTGACTCAAAGAGAGAGAAAGACAATAGTTAAACAGTTTTGAACAAATGTATTTCTTCAAAAATTAAGAAGCAAAAGAGAAGGGGAGAGAGAGCTAGCCATATTTCGTATTTTCTTCACTTTCACTTTTACTTACTTAGCTAGCGACTGCAGCTAGCTAGTTTAGCCTATTCAAACACCCGGCTCAAACAGAGAGAGATGTTGTCTTATCTAGATGYCTATGGCTATCCAATTCTGGAACTCTTCAATGTCAAGGTAAGCTTTTGATTTTACATAGATGCGAAAAGGAATTATCCAGCTGTTTGTATGTGGCTGCTATGAAAGTGAACTGTGTTTGTGTGTGATCAGGTGTGTATTCATTCCGCCGATTCTGTTGAAAAAACGTTTCTTATACAGAAGCAAACAGAACAAAACGGGATAAACATACCTGAATTTGTCCAATAGAAATTCGGTATTGAATGTGTATGTATGTATGTCGCTGGGTGAATGGGATATATTGCGCTGGGTGAATGGAATATGAATGACAGTCATCCAATATGATTTAATAAAAATAAGGCCATGCACATGAAAAAATGGACGTCCTCCCTCATCTTAAACGGCACCTACGACCACTGTTACCATTGGTCGAATGGAGTGCATTATATAGGGGTTAGGCTGGGTGCTTTTCCAGACACAGCACTAGTCTGCAGTGCACACAGACGCAATACATTTTGAGGCAAATCAAAGCTGCTCTTTCTGTTGAGAAGAGGGATATACTGTATGTATGAACCAACTGCTATAGGAGATGTTCTGAAAGAAGTTCTGTAATGGACTTCACCACACACCTGCTCATGTCTTTGTTCAGGACTGCTAGGATCATTTTATTTTGGGTTCCTTCCATTGTGGCCTAACCTAGTCTACCCAAGCGGAGCTCTTTAATGTAATACAAACACTGTGCTGGGTGCCTGCAGCGGAACAAACAATTATAATAGAGGGTATCGTACAGAACTAGTGGAAGAGCTGTACTTCTCATGTGCAGAACCTGGGATGGCTCCATAYAGATGGTCTCTGTTCGGAGTGAGCAGGACGTTCTGCATGTAATMAAATAAGTTCTAGCGGGTTAAAGCAGATATAGCAGGTAGTTTCATTTTTTTTAAACCTTGAAATATTAGATGCTGTTTGTGCAGTTTAAAACAAGAAAGGCCTCATAGCGAAACACAACTTTTGCAACAATGTCACACTCTATGTGAGGTTCTCACAGCCGAAAGCAGTCCTGTTGAATTCCTTAAAATGTGTTTATTCTTGTAGTGAAAATGAAGTCTTKAACTTATCTAATTAGAAGCATGATAAGATATTTATATCAATTAACGTCAGCAGTGAGTCACTACTAAACAGGCCTAGCTGGATCAGTGGCTGTATGAGCACTTTATGAATTGTTTTCCAGCAGACGTGCTTTTCTATTAGATCTAATTGTACCTATTTTTTTGTTTCATACACTGGATAGGTGCAGTGAATGTGTTGTTTTAAAGAGTCACACGTAGCAGTACGGTGCCCCTAGAGCAAATTAGGGTTAAGTTCCTTGCTCAGGGCACGGACAGATTTTTTGGTTACTGGCCCAACACACTACCCGCTAGGCTACTTGCCGCCCTACAGTATACCTACAGTATGGTACAGGTATCTAAACTTCCATCTCCAAGTACAGCCCCCCCCCCCCCAACTTCCCCGGCATGTGTATCTCTCCAGACATACAGTTATCTACATAGTATGCGACCACTCGCTGTCTGCCTGTGTGCCTATTCTCTGTGGTTCTGTTCGTTTCCCCTGAAAACTGAATAATCAAGTCGAGAGCTGGTGGGGAAGATGCCAGAATAATTGTTATTAGAGAAGTGCTTAAAGTAGTGCTCTGTTCCATTGCATCAAGACATAACAGTATTTACATTTTGGAGTTTGTGGKAAACTGTTACTGACTGTTACGGACTGTTACGGACTGTCATGGACAGTTACTGACTGTTACGGACTGTTACGGTCAATTACTGACTGTTACTGGCTCTTACGGACCGACCCACGGCACAACTGAGCCTTGTTTGTTTGATGAAATACGACGGCAATCTGCACCTTATTCCCTATATAGTGCACTACTTTTGACTACAATAGGGCTCTGGTCAAAATAAATGTACTGTAGGGAATAGGGTGCCATTTGGGACACCAGGAATCTGTTAAAATTATAGGATCCAAAAGTTGATATCACAGTGGAAATAATTGTGGAATATTCAGAATCACACTCCTCCAACTCCATTGAAAGCATTGGCTCGTTCATTTATACAACTTACGTGAACCCTCAGCGACACTCTGTCGAAGAAATGAGCGCTACGTTAAACCAAATGTACATTTCCTTCAAATCACATGGCAAGCTGAGAAACCTGTGTTGGAGGAAAAGGCCAAAGCTATTTTACAGACTGAAACCAGCTGATAAGGAGAAAGTGCTGAGTAAAATACGTTCTTATCTCCGTCTGACTACACTGATTCAGCTCTAAGTGAGAGAGCCGAACGAAACACATTCATAAAGGCCCTTCTGTCCTGGTATTAACCTAACTCAGTGCTTTCAGCTATTCTTTCCCGTATTGCCCAACTCAATACTTTTAGCTATAGGCTATTTCACTTTCTTAAAACTGAACAATCTATCCATAATGGGTACAAAATGGGACTGGGTACAGAGAGGCTCCTGCATGTCACACAACTGTGTTAGCCTGCTGAGCTAAAGCCTAGGCATTAGCTCTTGGAGTTAACGCAAGTCGTCAGATCTCAGGCATGTATACTCTTAGTCGAGCACGGTTCACCAAACCATACATTTGCATCTTACTCGATAGGAATATTATATCCAGTAGTCTACTTATTTATCTCCTATATGTCAGGTATAGGTACAGTTCAACAACTGTTAATGTAAAGTTTACATCAGTAGCTGTCGTTAAAGTCATACCTGACCATTAAAAGTAGATGGCCAGTAGCCTACTATACAAATGAAAAGCTTTCAAAGCTTAGCGAGATAGAGACATTCTGCAAATAGGATTTTATTTTCTGAAATCCAGGCAGACAGCACTAGACACAAAGCTCATTTACAAGTGGTATTTAAAGGATGTACTTGGATACTATTCCGGTGCTCTTCTCACAAGAGTGGACGCGAGGGGGTGCGTCTGGAAGTATTGTAAAATTCAGCTTCAAAGCCAACAGTACGCTCAGCGCGCACAGACGTCTCAGCAATGGATTAATTAAACAGTCTTCGATTCAAATCACTGTGGAACACGCGCCTCTATCTGCTCAAATTGCATTAGAATCAAGTCAAGTTCTTCAAAGGGGAAAACAAATCCAACTTATAATGAGAATGTGTTGATTTCACTGTTAACATTATCATTTACACGTCTCAGTGCTGGATGACTGAGCTACTTGGAGACGCTCCTACATTGTTTTCAGTTTATCATAGTAGAAGTATGCAAACATAGAGACATGTAGTGTTACCAAATACTYTAGGCCTACATTGTATAAGTAGAGTGGTGATTTACAATTATGACTGAATGTGTATTTATGTATGGGCTAACAGAAAGGCGTGGCATGTTTTAGCGTCGACTAGGCAACCGCCAGCCACTCCACTTAGGCCATTTGATGTATTCCAGACAGTTATTCAAATGTTCAACTAATCAACAAGCCCTTAGTCGAATAAAGTGTGCTGGTTCTGGAATACATCAAATAGCCTGAGCGTGGATATGTTCTGTATTATGGTCCATTTGGGACAGCGCCTAATTAAAACTTCAAATATGTCTTTGAAGTGTAATATTAGGTCAAAGTGGCACCAACATAACCCAAACAACATAGGAACCAACATAACCCAAACAACATAGGAACCAACGTACCCCAAACAGTATAGGTTAGTATTCTAAGCTATACAGTACAAACGTCCCATAATAAATTGGGATGTTTTCTTGTCTTACCTTGATCTAGAAGTCGTAGAGAGTGATGAAACGTGGGTTCCAGTGTGTCCTTCTCTGCCATCAGCTCTGGTAAGTACTTTTCGTTATCCATTTCGTCCCGTGCCGTTGGTCCACGCCGTCCACAAAATAATTCGGCAGTGATACAATTCTAAAACCTCGCCTTATTCCCAACACTTGCCCCCACCAAAACTAGTAACGGTAAATTATTATTATTTTTTAACGAAAAGGAATGCGACAATGTCATTCGCAACCACTATAACATCACATAAGTAGTTCTAAGCTGTAACAACGACCAAAAAWTGTCTGTGCGCGGGTGTCTCAGGTACGAATTCCGTTATCCCATCCGTGTAGTAGCCTCTATATTCAACGTCACCTTGCAGACCCCTCGCATGCAACACCGCCAACCTAGAGGCTCTCTCCGTTCTGTAAACAAGCTCTTTAAAGCTCCCCCGGAATGTCTCCACTAGCAACGAGGGCTCATTCCAGCTCCTCTACTATTGGTTCCCGATCAGTGTTCAAGAAAATGCAATGTAGCGTCAGTCATTAGAAGGGGCGGGTGCTCCAGCCTGGAGTGAGCGGAACAGCTGGAACTATCCATGGTGCTGATTCCACAGCGCGCGGCTATATGTTGTTCGATGTGACACGAGCCAGCAACGATCTGAATTACAATGCAGAGAGAACATTAATAACAGTCCTTCTCTTGTTAAATTGTAGAATAAAAATGTGCCCAAACTAAATAGCCCATCAATATGCAAATATATACAAATACCATATATTAGTTTCCATTGTATGAACTCCGGCTTGGGGGTAAAACTGATATGCTACATACATAGGCACCCTTTATTGTACTTTCAACAGAACCGATTGTATAAATTAGACATAGGAGAGTGCATTTAAGCTCACTTTGAGAGCTGCATGTTATACAAAGTTGTGGAAAGAAGAATGACATTCAAGCTGTGGGCTCTCTATGAAGAAACTCTTAACTGCGGGTCATAACGAGTGGGTTTAGAGTTTAGTCCTGGCAGCAGATTCGCTTCTCCCGACTGTCAAAATAACATGAGCTATCATCTCTAATGGCTGACCATGGCTTGACGGGTAGCCTAAGGTGTCAACTGTTCTGCTGTGGACATGTATCCCTCTGTTCTCTGTTGCAACATGTGGTAGATTTTTACCATGGTTTAAAATGACAAACATAACTTGAACAGAGGTGTGGATGACTTTGCCATGCCTTTGGCCATGAAGAGATTAAGACAATGCATCTCTTCTGTAGGGTATGTTTCAATCTGTTTTGAATCATGGAAGATTGAACATTAACTAGAAAGACCACAGTTTCACTGGGTTCAGTATGATTCGAGGATACTCACATGTGCGTCAGAAATGGTACCTTATCTCCTTAGTGCACTACGTTTGACCAGGGCCCATATGCACTATATAGGGAATAGGATGCCATTTGGACACACCCACTGACTGCGGAACGATTCTACAACAAAAAAAAGGCTAATTTCTTGTGGCTTTAATTCTCTACCTTTAGGAATTGATTGTTTTGATACAAGACTTCTCAGGTTCCTTTCACTTAAGACAACCAGTCAATAGTTCAGAGGAAATCCATCCACCTTACTATAGGTCACTCTGACCCTTTTAGAAAAGAAGTGCCTGTGCATTTCTTATGCCGTTCATTGCATTTTCTCTACATACAACCAAACATGTATTGACATGACGTATCCGCGTATTGAAGGCGAAACCTTTGTTATCTCAACACAGTGGTACAGTGTGTTTCACTGGATTCCTATATACTATTCAAATGTAGGTCAATGTGTTTTCTATTTCTGCTCCATGTTTATTACATATATCACTAGAGTTGTGTTGATAATGCTGGATCAGACTTAGCCCTGGACTGAATCCGACGTTTCATCACAGTAGGCTATTAGTTCAAGTATCACGAGCGTCAATGTATAGAATATCTTGTGAATGTGTTTGCTCATACTGTATCACAGAAACACAAATGTATTGATTGATTGTATAAAATGAGGTACGAGTATTACTTGAACAACAGTGAACGCACAGCAGCATATCAGTCCTGAAGTCGAGAAGTGTATTTACAGACTGTACACAATTTACACTATAGAGGCAGAAACAGGCGCTATAATCTTAAGTAAAATCGTTATTTCAGTGGGAGACAAGGTCAAAAGACGAGGCTCCTGTCAACATGTGTGAAGGATGCAGAGGTATGCCCCAGGTGGGCGTTATGCAGCACGTAAGATAGATGATAAGAACGGGTTATATAATGACAATCACCAAAGGTTGCGAGAAGTATCTCTCCTCCTTCTCAATAACTTGGCTGAGATACGACCCAGAAGCTAGAAGCAGGGCTGGTTCATGTATATTTATCAATGCTTTTATATTTGTCCTCAACAAACTCTGAAGTGAGCCTTTCTTTATTTACTCGGAAAGAACTGCTCAGGCATTATATCATAGGTTTATATATATGTATATACCGTAGTTGGTAACACTTTACTTGACACCCATCYTCATAACACATTATGACATAGTCATAACCACATCATAATATGGTCATAACGCTGTCATGAAACATATATTTACATCTGTTGTGACATACTGTTTATTTCTATATTTTATGGCTGGTTATTACACCTACATGGGAGTGTCAAAACCCACATTTATTCAAATGTGTATATTCCCTGCCAAGAAGATTCCTTTCGTTTGAAAGTTTGTTTCTTAAGTCATTTATTTTTGTTGTAATTCATTATTTTCCATCATATTTTAAATAACTTCCAGAAAATACACGTTATGACATTGTCATGAAGCATTATGGCCATCCTGTGTCACTTTACTTGGACTAAGAAATATAATTTATGACACTGTCAAGAAGCATTATGAACATCATAACCAGCCACAAAATAAAGCAATACATGTCACAACAAGTCTAAACATATGACAGTGTTATGACCATATTATAACAGGTTATGACAAGTTATGTCAGCTGTTATGGCATATTATGACATGGTTAAGACCATGTCATAGTGTGTTATGATGCTGGGTGTCGAGTAAAGTGTTACCCTGTAGTTATAGGCAACATTCTGCAGTCAGTGCTATGTTCAGTGCTGTAACGGAATTCTTCGTCCTCCTCTGACGAGGAGTAAGAAATGTCGGACCAAGATGCAGCGTGGTGAGTATCCATTTTAATATGAATACTTGAAACAAACAAAATAACGAAATAAACAAACGAAGACGAAACAGTCCCGTAAAGTAACAACACAAACACAGGAACACAGTAACAGGAACAATCACCCACAACCCACAATACAAAACAGGCTACCTAAATATGTAAATACATATCAGGCCAACACATAGAAATAGACAAACTAGACATACAACATAGAATGCCCACTCAGATCACACCCTGACCAAACAAAACATAGAAACATACAAAGCAAACTATGGTCAGGGCGTGACATGTGCAGCTAACTGCACATGCTGACAATTATCCACATGGAACAGGAAATACTTTTAAAATGTAGCTTTGTTGCTATTTCATTGATATTTAATTAATGAATTAATCAGGTGTGCAAATAAAGTGCCTTGTAATAAAGTAGTGGGTTAGATTGTGTACTGCTGCTTATAAAATCAAGCTGATAGAAACGCTGGAGACAGTCACAGTTCCACACAGTCAGTAACATGTGATATGCCATAACAATGCAAGTAGTTAGGGAGTGAATGTTATTTATAATAAGGGTTACATGGAGAACATCGGACCTCTCTGAAAAGAAAATGGATACCCCTCTATTCAGCAGAATATATTTGACCTAAACTCTCCCTGAACGCTTGAAAAAAAAACAAGTGAACCTCCCCTATACCTAAAATAATAATTAAAACAAAGTGGATAGCAGAGAACATGCCTACCTTTTAGCCTCACTTCTTGGACAGACCAGGGCCTTAGATATGCAGTTTAGAAACTGTTCTTCCTCCTTTAAGCATTACATGGCAACGCATTAATTTTGATAGTGCAGAGGGCTGCGGGCCAGAAGGTTGTGGGTTCACAGACCACCGTGGACAAGAGGAGGGGTGGAAAGATCTCCTTTATAGTAAAAGCCTTGCATGATAGAAAAACATGCATTTAATAGGCTGTCATGCAATTCTAAGTKATTTTACATATTAGCAGAATGTTTTTTAATACACAAAATTATCGAAATTACAGGCTAAGAATGGATAGAGATATGTGTATGTGTTCATCTTACTATATTTCTTCAATGTCAAATCAGTGTTTCTTGTTTGCAAAGAAACTGTCCCTGTTTGCAAATAATTAAATCTAACACATCATTGGGAATCTGATCTTGGTTCTTTCAAAAGTTAGGCCTACCTTCCCACCCCAGAATCGGCCTACCAACGCAGAAACATTTAAGCTTCAACTGCTGGCTACTCTTCTTCAGTTGCTTAACCCAATGAGAGAAGGTCACAAGTGTTTCCCTAAAAGCTGTCTGGTTTTAATCATCTACTGTACAGAAAGTGAATAGCTGAATCAATAGATAGTGACAGAATTAGATTACRTCCCAAGCAAAGTATATCTTTTGTCTCCTTGGCTGTAGAAGGTTGTAGCTCAGCCTCTGAATGTCAAATAAATGATACAATGATATCCCAATATTCATCGGAGTCTTTCTCGGGTATTTTACAGCTTGTTTGTAGCATAAAGAATCCCGCACCAAAGCTCTGTTATAGATCCTTTCATTTAAATGGTATCTGTTTTATTTTCTTCAAAATATTAAGCTAACAAGGGGTAGGCCTGTTCTTTTTGCCATTTTGCTTTAATAACAAGGTAGGCCTATGGAACTGACATGGAGGTAAGCTAATTAAAGAGTGCATGGTGGGTGGAGGAATTGTCCGACAAAAATACTGTATATTGATATYGCAGCCTATAGCCAAATTTAGTCTGTCAAACAGGTAGGCCTACCTCATTTCTTAAATTGGAAGAAATATGCCCCAACACAAAGCCCTCTTGTCGTTAGTCAAGTCTAATAACAAAAAAATTAAAAGGATTGAAATGAATTATGCCTACTGGAATTTGCCTACTTTCAGCACAATGAGATGTCCATTTCCCATTGTTGTACCACGGCTGCTGCTTCAAGTTTCAGCACCAACTAGTTACTCGAATCTGTGCAGTCAATAAATCTGATAAATACATAACGGACAAGAGACATACTGGTTTTTTTCCAAATCAATTATAATAGTATCAAGTTATCAAAGTTGACCTCCAGTCCTCCTCATCTTCGGGCTCTCTTTCTCAAACTGAACAGAACATAGGCTATAGGCTAGTCTGCTTCAAGATATTGCAATTTTTGGACTAGGGCTAATTTGACCCTCCTCCTGAACTGCCACTGTAGGCCTACACAGCACAGCATTCGTTAGGCACCACACAAGAAAGGATTTGATCAGCAAGAGCAGAACAGGCCAGGGCTCAGGGTTGGAATATCCATTGCTGTGTGTAATGCAGCCTAGTTTTATTTACACCATCCCAGCAGCTATCTTAGAAATCTAAATTTGCTCTGTGCTTCTCCAAGTATGCACTTCGTAGCCTATAGCCTATGGGCTATGGATCATTTGATTAAGACCAGAATAAATAGCCTATTGCGTGCCCAGAGGAGAATCAGAAATGAGGGGCAGCATCGGGCATACATCGATATCTAGCCTTATAGCAACTAATTATACTGAACAAAAATATACAGGCAACATGTAAAGTGTTGTTCCAATGTTTCATGAGCTGAAATAAAAGATCCCAGAAATGTTCAACACACAAAAATCTTATGTCTCTAAAATGTGCACAAATTTGTTTAAATCCTTGTTAGTGACCATTTCTCCTTTGCCAAGATAATCCATCCACCTGTAGGTGTGGCATATCAAGAAACTGATTAAACAGCATGATCATTACACAGGTGCACCTTGTGCTGGGGACAATAAAGGCCCCTTTAAAATGTGCAGTTTTGTCACCCAACACAATGCCACAGATGTCTCAAGTTTTGAGGGAGTGTGCAATTTGCATGCTGACTGCAGGAATGTCCACCAGAGCTTATGCCAGAGAACTGGATGTTCATTTCTCTACCATAAGCCACCTCCAATATCGTTTTAGAGAATTTGGCAGTACGTCCAATCGACCTCACAACCGCAGATCATGTGTAACCACGCCAGCCCAGGACCTCCACATCAGGCTTCTTCACCTGCGAGATCGTCTGAGACCAGCCACACGGACAGCTGATGAAACTGAGTATTCCTGTCTATAATAAAGCCCTTATGTGGGGAAAAACTCATTCTGATTGGCTGGGCCTGACTCCCCTGCGCCCCTGCCCAGTCATGTGAGATCATAGATTAGGGCCTAATGAATTTATTTTAAATGACTGATTTCATTACTGTAACTGAACTGTAACTCAGTAAAATCGTTGAAATTGTTGCATGTTGCGTTTATATTTTTGTTCAGTATATATAACACTCAGAAATATTGAAATGTCATCAATTACAAATTACATGACCCAACTAGATTTAAAAAATACTAAACCATCCCCTTGATTGAAATTGAAAAAGCATGACCCTCACCATTTTCCTCCAGGTACAAATTCTGTCAATTTGTATCCATCCCTTACATAATATTTGTAATTCCCCATCTTATCCTCCAACCTCAGATATTAATCCTCACTGAAACCTTGTCCAGTAATTGTCAAGACACCTGTTAATAAATGTTTAGCTCTAAACCCCCAAAAAACCTGTTATGAAACAGCTTACAATTTACTCTGTCTTCATGGGTCATTAAAAGCACTATTAAAATGCAGTGATCTCCTTCTCAGAAAAGAGAGGGACTTATTTATACATATGCAGCCATCTGTTGCTCTTGATCGTCTTCGAAAAGACTCGCCTCTAAACTAAACAAAGTATTGTCCCTTCCTGCTCTACATCTGAATCAGACACACATCTCTTCTAACGATGTTGTTATGCCGAAGCACTTTACAGAGGAAAGCTCCTATCCTGTCATTAGCAAGACATCTATTTCCAAAGAAAGAGGAATCAAAGTTGGTGAACCAACTAGTTTTCATAATTCTTAGGCCACCAGGTGAACAGTGAAAGGATTTGTGTGCACTCGCACACACACACACACACACACACACACACACACACACACGCACAAGCACACACAGCTCCAGTCATCAGACGGTGTAACAGAACAGTGGGTCATTACATTGACAGAGTGTGTGTTTTATTATCACACTGAGCCTCTACCTGTACCCTGCTGCTCCAAAGTGGCCAAACGTTTAGTACCTTCATACACCGTAAATATAACGTTAATTACACCAGTGACTGAAGATGGTCTAGACCTATATACCCAGAGGTGGCAATTATCTGCTTCATATAAAATAGCTGTTCAACAGGTCAATTCAGGGATTGATGTAGATGATGTATTGAAAAGCACAGGAAGAGGATTTTGATACACTTTACCCACTGAACATATGTGAAAGAAAGTACTTAAAACATTTAAAAATCTAAATATTTTTTTCATTCTGCATGATAGTGTTTTTTCTCATAGTCACAGAATGATGCTTTTCTTTGCATGTTTCAATTAGGAACAAAAACGACAGCTCAAAAACCAACTCACACTTCGGTACTCAAAGGAAAATACCTCTTCTAAACTTTATAGGGCTTGACGAACAGATAAACCCAGTAGTAGAAGAACAAAAACAAGAAAAATACCTCTTCTAAACTTTATAGGGCTTACGAACAGATAAACCCAGTAGTAGAAGAACAAAAACAAGAAAAATACCTCTTCTAAACTTTATAGGGCTTGACGAACAGATAAACCCAGTAGTAGAAGTACAAAAACAAGAAAAATACACTTTCCCAATAAAATAAAAAACGTTCCCAAATGTCAGCTTTCAGTCTCTCCGTACTAAATAACATTCCTTGTCTTCTAGATGGAATAGCTGTGTTGTCACCTCTGGACTGATTCATCTGCGATGTGTCTTGGGGCTGATGGCTGGGCTGGCTGCCTAACGTCTCACATTACAGGCTGAATATGCAATGTGTTAATGTCTTCCACTGATGTAATATGCAGTGTGATTCTCTTTCAGTTCTTTCTTTCGCTTGCACAGGTTTTTCCCTGGCATCAATCATCTCCCTGATTGATTGGCAATTTCACAACATTTAAAGAGATAGCGCTGGTAATGTGATGACAAACCGAAGTTGGTTTATGTTAAAAGAACTGCCATGAAAACACTGCCCATGGAATGTGTGTGTGTATGTGTGTGTGCATGTGTGTGTGTATGTGTGTGTGTTTGGAAGTGACAGTTGCTGCTGTATTTAAAGTGACAACACTGCCTCCTACTGACCAAATGTATCAGCCTGATAGTCAACTCCTGTACTCTTTTTACTATCAGCCCAACAGGCAGTCTCATAAGGACACATTCAATGATATACATTTCATATCAATTCCATCAAGACAAAATTCAAAAGGCACTCGCACATCTGAGCTATCTTTTTTGCAGGTGTATGGTAACAGTTAAAAAAAGATGAGGAAAATTGAATCAAGACAAAAAAATTGAAAATAATCAACATAATACCGTATTCAATACTTTAAGAGGCTCAGGAGAACTCAGCAAATGTTCACAGTAGCATGACGTCAGAGCCAATGAAATGTAATAGCCACTAAATAAGACTCCAGAATTATGAATTACATGGATGCATGCAATCACTTCCTCTATGACAGGTTTTCTGTTTCTGCTGTGATCACTAGAAATTACATGTTTTTTTCCCCCATTTTTCTTCCCAATTCCCGTAGTATCCAATTGGTAGTTATAGTCTTGTCTCATCGCTGCAACTCCCGTACGGACTCGGGAGAGGTGAAGGTCAAAAGCCGTGCGTCCTCCGAAAGAGAACCCTACCAAGCCGCACAGCTTCTTGACACAAAGCCCACTTAACCCGGAAGCCAGCCGCACCAATGTGTCGGAAGAACCACCTTACACCTGGTGACGTGTCAGCGTGCACTGCGCCCGGCGCGCCACAGGAGTCACTAGTGCRCGATGGGACAAGGATATCCCTGCCGGCCAAACCCTCCCATAACCCAGACGACGCTGTGCCAATTCTCCCGGTTGCGGCCGGCTACGACAGAGCCTGGACTCGAACCCAGAATCTTTAGTGACACAGCTAGCACTGAAATGCAGAGCCTTACACCACTGGGAAACTCGGGAGGCCAATTACATGTTTTTTACTTCTGACATGATCATGATGGGCCCTGGTCCAAAGTAGTGCACTATATAGGGAATAGGGTGCCATTTGGGATGCTATCCCAATATGTGCTGGTGTGCTGGCAGCTATAACCAGCATAGTATCGCCATGTACCTTTTATTCCAAGTTCAAGCTGTGCATCAGAGTTACTCTACAGTTTGAGTGGCAATGTCTGTTCTGACCTCTTCCTGCAAAGAGCTTTTTGTTAGATCTCTCAAACACCACACAACGAAGGTCACTTTGGAGCAGTCACTCAATGGCGTGCACACATCCGCTAAACAGGCGTTCAATACAATGATACTGTAAGCATCAATCTATCAGGTTCATTGATCGCTTGATTCCCCTAGCTGTGAAGAGACTGTTCCTTCCTCTGGAAGTGTGTGTGTGTGTGTGTGTGTGTGTGTGTGTGTGTGTGTGTGTGGTGTGTGTGTGTGTGTGTGTGTGTGTGTGTGTGTGTGTGTGTGTGTGTGGTGTGTGTGTGTGTGTGTGTGTGTGTTGTGTGTGTGTGTGGTGTTGTGTAACAGAAGCCTAATGAGAGGCTGTCAGCCCAGCATAGGTACAAATCAATGGCACCAGGCAGGAGAGAGCCAAGGTCGACCCACTCACCGACCACCTTTCCTCTCTCCCTCCAACAACACAACAACACACACCACCCACACACACACACACACAACACACACACACACACACACACACACCACACACACACACACACACACACACACACACACACACACACACACACACACACAGTAATAGGAATAGGTGTAATTTGGGACAGGAATGGCTAGCACCTAGACAGTTACCATGGCAAACAAATGTATTATTCAATCAGTGAAGGACACCAGGTCAACGGCTGTAATTAATGTCTGGAGAGCTGGGTCTTTAGCTGGTGATCTCTGTTCCTATTATTATGTCATTAAGCACCAGTACTTTAACCTGACTGCCTACTGTCCCCATGGGGATTCTCAGCCTCACTATTTTGCTTTCAACAGGTCCAGACAGCATGTCTTTTTAATTAAGTTCAGTGAAAGATGAACCTGTCTCTATGAAGGACAGACATGCCTTCCTCCGGATATTGTACTTTCTCTTTCTCTAAGCCTCACCTACTGTAGGTGTTGTTGTGAAATACATTTCTCCTACAGGATACTGGCTGTGTCTATATTGACTAGCATGTCTCTGCTTGTCTGTTTATTGGGAGCATAAGAAGGACAATGGCACACTATTCCCTATATAGGACACTACCCTATGGGCACTGGTCAAACATAGTGCACTGTATAGGGAATAGGGTGCCATTTGTGACGCACACAATGTCTCCCATCAAACAAGACAAACCAACTGAGAGCAGCAGAGTTAGGCAGTGAACCAATAGGCATACCGTCCCTCAATGTAGTTAGTAGGCCTACAGAGCAGCCACCGCTGCTGTCGACATGCTACAGCACACATCCCTCCTCCTCGCTCTCCGCTCCCCCCATGGAGAATGGGGTTACTGGGTTTTCCCAAAGAGAAGAAATAATCATATGAAATCAGAATTGCTTATAGGTCTGTGTGTCCTAGAAAGACAAAAGAAAGACAGAGCGAGAGAGGAGGAACATGACCTCAGGGCGATGGCAACGGAATGTGGTGAAATTTCACACATGGTGCACAGATACCCTCCCCTCCTCCTCCTCCTCCATCTCTGCTGAAGGAATAGGGGCAATGGCAGATGTATACAAAGGTTGTTTGGGAAAGATATTGATGTATACAAAGGAGATAATTGGGAAAGATATTCTAATCATCAAACAGCATGGAATAGCTTGAAGATGTTGGTTTAGCTACAGTTATTGCATGTACAGTAGACGAGCCACTACTAGATGCTGGGAATACCACCACAAGGAGCTACTCTTGGCCCTCATCTTCTTTGTGCTGTGGGATGTACACAAACAAAAATGAGGCATCACTCAAACACCTGTAATGTTTTGTAATAGGTATGCATGGAAAAGCTAACAGCAGACACCATTGTACACTGATAACGTTTGTGTCCAGGTTTCCTATAGGAATTGGATCATTTTCTAACATGACTTAGAGCAGTGGCACTCTCCTCTCCCACCAGCCCTAATTAAGAATTGAGAGAAGAAAACGGAGAGAAGGGAGGGGGAAGAAAAGAAGGTAATTGGTGGCGGCTGCCTCCCAACCCAGAGGCGCCGGTGTCTGGTTCTTGCTGTGTGGCCGAGTTCTACAGCTGCAGAGGGAACATTCCTGTCAGCACAGAGATGACTGCAGGTAATCACAAAGGAGGTGCAGTGGCTGGCAGACAGACATCTTTAAAGTTTAACATGTCATTCTCTCAAACAGTCCAGGCCTGATGCTGCTCCATAACAACAGGCTGTTTCATTCCAGAGGTGCAGTGGTCTGGAGAAGACTGTGGAGGAATGAACCCGGTTCCCCTTTCTCCTCTAGGYCCCGGGTGAAGTGTCCTAATAACAGACAAAATATAAAAACTAGAGTTTAATTCTTAATTCCTAGTCATGTTGACATTATTATGTACASTACCGTTTTGAACGGTACTGTTCATCTCCACGACAACATCTAGAACATGTATTATGTGAGATACAGAACTGTGTGAGGAGAGCGGTACAGCACAAGGTATAATATAGTGAGTGTTATCCACATCAACCTGTAACACCGTAGACAGCATTCAGAAATAACTAGGTCCTGTGTGGAAACACATATGTCATAATTATTCAGCCTCTAAAGGGAGAGATAGCTACCAGATTGGACAACAGCAGCATCTATTCAGATGGTGCAGGAGAACACGTTTCCTAGCCTGGTTCCAGACTTGTTTGTGCTGTCTTGTCGTGACAATGAGCATAGGAGTTTGATCTAGGACCAGGCTACATGTTTCAAGCCTGGTACTTTCTCTCTGTCTGCTGTATAGTTAGTTGATCAGGGCCTGGCAAAGTAGAGCTACAATACTCTGAGCAGCTAGCTAGCTGTCAGCAGGACAAGAGTGGCTGGCTATTAGGGCTGGACCATCAGGCTGCCTGCACACTGATATACACTGCTCAAAAAAATAAAGGGAACACTTAAACAACACAATGTAACTCCAAGTCAATCACACTTCTGTGAAATCAAACTGTCCACTTAGGAAGCAACACTGATTGACAATAAATTTCACATGCTGTTGTGCAAATGGAATAGACAACAGGTGGAAATTATAGGCAATTAGCAAGACACCCCCAATAAAGGAGTGGTTCTGCAGGTGGTGACCACAGACCACTTCTCAGTTCCTATGCTTCCTGGCTGATGTTTTGGTCACTTTGAATGCTGGCGGTGCTTTCACTTAGTGGTAGCATGATGACGGAGTCTACAACCCACACAAGTGGCTCAGGGTAGTGCAGCTCATCCAGGATGGCACATCAATGCGAGCTGTGGCAAGAAGGTTTGCTGTGTCTGTCAGCGTAGGTGTTCAGAGCATGAAGGCGGCTACCAGAGACAAGGGCAGTACATCAGTGGACGTGGAGAGGCCGTAGGAGGGCAACAACCCAGCAGCAGGACGCTACCTCCGCCTTTGTGCAAGGAGGAGCAGGAGGAGCACTGCCAGCAGCCCTGCAAATGACCTCCAGCAGGCCACAAATGTGCAGTGTCTGCTCAAATGGTCAGAAACAGACTCCATGAGGGTGTTATGAGGGGCCCGACCGCCAGGTGGGGTTGTGCTTACAGCCCAACACCGTGCAGGACGTTTGGCATTTGCCAGAGAACACCAAGATTGGCAAATTCGCCACTGGCGCCCTGTGCTCTTCACAGATGAAGCAGGTTCATACTGAGCACAATGGACAGACGTTGACAGTCTTAGAACGCCGTGGGGACGTTCTGCTGCCTGCACATCCTCCAGCATGACCGGTTTTGGCGGTGGGTCCAGTCATGTCTGGGGTGCATTCTATTGGGGGGGCCGCACAGCCCTCCATGTGCTCGCCAGAGGTAGCCTGACTGCCATTAGGTACCGAGAATGAGATCCTCAGACCCCTGTGAGACCTATGCTGGTGCGGTTGGCCCTGGGTCCTCCTAATGCAAGACAATGCTAGACCTCATGTGGCTGGGTGTGTCAGCAGTTCCTGCAAGAGGGAGGCATTGATGCATGGACTGGCCCGCCCGGTTCCCCAGACCTGAATCCAATTGAGCACATCTGGGACATCATGTCTCGCTCCATCCACCAACGCCACGTTGCACCACAGACTGTCCAGGAGTTGGCGGATGCTTTGTCCAGGTCTGGGAGGAGATCCCTCAGGAGACCAATCCGCCACATCATCAGGAGCATGCCCAGGCGTGTAGGAGTCATACAGGCACGTGGAGGCACACACACTCTGAGCCTAATTTTGACTCGTTTTAAGAACATGTACATTTACATTTAAGTCATTTAGCAGACGCTCTTATCCAGAGCGACTTACAAATGGTGATTCACCTTATGATATCCAGTGGAACAACCACTTTACAATAGTGCATTCTAACTCTTTTAAGGGGGGGGGGTTAGAAGGATTACTTTATCCTATCCTAGGTATCCTTAAAAGAGGTGGGGTTTCAGGTGGTCTCCGGAAGGTGTGATTGACTCCGCTGACTGGGGCGTCGTGAGGGAGTTTGTTCCACCATTTGGGGGTTGGGGCCAAGGCGGAGCAGCGAACAGTTTTGACTGGGCTGAGCGGGAACTGTACTTCCTAGAGGTAGGGAGGCGAGGCAGGCCAGATAGTGGATGAACGCAGTGCCCTTTGTTTGGGTGTAGGGCCTGATCAGAGCCTGAAGGTACGGGAGGTGCCGTTCCACTCACAGCTCCGTAGGCAAGCACCATGGTTTGTAGCGGATGCGAGCTTCAACTGAAGCCAGTGGGAGAGAGCGGAGGAGCGGGGTGACGTGAGAGAACTTTGGGAAAGTTGAACACCAGACGGGCTGCGGCGTTTCTGGATGAGTTGTAGGGGTTTTAATGGCACGCAGGGGAGCCCAGCCAACAGCGAGTTGCAGTAATCCAGACGGGAGGTGACAAGATGCCTGGATTAGGACCTGCGCCGCTTCCTGCGTGAGGCAGGGTCGTACTGCTGCGAATGTTGTAGAGCATGAACCTACAGGAACGGGTCACCGCCTTGATGTTAGTTGAGAACGACAGGGTGTTGTCCAGGATCACGCCAAGGTTTCTTAGCACTCTGGGGAGGACAATGGAGTTGTCAACCTTGATGGCGAGATCATGGACACGGGCAGTCCTTCCCCGGGAGGAAGAGCAGCTCCGTCTTGCCGAGGTTCAGCTTGAGGTGGTGATCCGTCATCCACACTGATATGTCTGCAGACATGCCAGAGATGCGATTCACCGACCTGATTTTATCAGGAAGGGGGGAAAGGAGAAGATTAGGTTGCTGTGTCGTCTGCATAGCAATGATAGGAGGAGACCATGTGAGGATATGACAGAGAGCCAAGTGACTTGGTGATATAGCGAGATAGGAGAGGGCCTAGAACAGAGCCCTGGGGGACACCAGTGGTAGAAGCACGTGTGCGGAGACAGATTCTCGCCACGCCACCTGGTAGGAGCGACCTGTCAGGTAGGACGCAATCCAAGCGTGGCCCGCGCCGGGAGATGCCCAGCTGGAGAGGGGAAGAACATTACATCAAAGTTGGATCAGCCTGTAGTGTGGTTTTCCACTCTTTCCACTAGTGTGGTTTTCCACTCCAAATCCGACCTCCATGGGTTGATACATTTGATTTCCATTGATAATTTTTGTGTGATTTTGTTGTCAGCACATTCAACTATGTAAAGAAAAAAGTATTTAATAAGAATAGTTCATTCATTCAGATCTAGGATTGTTATTTTAGTGTTCCCTTCATTTTTTTGAGCAGTGTATATCCATGTTGTAACTGAAGCACTTCAAAATCTAAGGCAGCTAGAATTGAGAAACAAGTGTGTGTGTGAATTGGGAGGGGGGATACATTTCAGTACAACTAAATGAGAGAGGAAGATTAAAGAATCAAGTTACTTAAAAAGTATAATCCTTCTGCAATTACATGTCTGTGATTGCCTAAGTCAGGAAACAGTTGATTAAACTTTGTTGATTTTATTGCCTAAAGATTTGATAATGACTGAATTAATTTTTAACTTACCATTTTACATGTGACTGGATGATCAATTGCAAGTACAACTAAGTAGGACTACTGTAAATGGCTAGCACTGCAAGTTATACTGAATGACGAGGTTAGAATTGGGTAAGCAAAACTCTTAAATCCTTTTATTCTCAAAATATCTTGTGCCTCAATTTCACACACACACACACACACACACACACACACAACACACACACACACACACACACACACCACACACACACACACACACACACACACACAGTGATTTCTCAGCACTGCCACACAGTAAGCCCTGTTCTGCTTGCGACTGTTCTTGTTCCTAACCCCTGACCTCTTCTAGGGCCACAATAAGCCAGTCAGACGCTGAGAAACTTGCTGATATAGATTTTGTCCCAAATGGCACCTTATTCTTTATTAAAGTGCACTACTTTTAACCAGAGCCCTATGCCTGGGTGAAAAGTAGTGCAGTTCTGTATATAGGCAACAGGGTGGCATTTGGGACACAACCAAAGTAACCTTCCTGCTGGGGCTGTTTCTTCTGATTATTGTCAACTGCTATGCTGCTGATACACTCTCTCTCAATCTGTCCCATAGCAAGGAGGATAAGTGGTAGTGGTCTAATCTGAGGCAGGGGTGAGGTCAAAGGGGGAGAATTATTTGTGTATGTGTGTGTGCGTGTGCACCTGAATCCCGGTCCAGTGTATCTATATAAAGGCACATACAGTATGTGGGCTGCGGGCTAATACATATTGAAGGTGATATCCAGATACAGAACAGTGCAGTAGATTATGGTACCTTTAGTTTTGTCTAAAGGTTTAAATGAGGATGCAGAGTTGGGTTTTACAAATGCAACAGCTATGAATAAATACTTTCCTTCTGTCCTCACCCCTCAGACAAGGCCAAATCATTACCTTCAAACTTAATCGTCCTTAATGTGAAAATGACACACTCAAAGCCACTGGATCAAATAGCCAGTAGAACTTGAGAACTTCCAACCCTCCGACCCTCTCATTTCTGGAAGCCTTATTAATAATAGTCCATCAATACTCAGACTGAACCTTGAATACAAGGACCGTCAGAGTGTTTAATCCCTGAGGGTCTGTAACAAAATATGTCCTAAGGAGCAAGCATCACGTGTGGGTGTGTGTGTGTGTGTGTGTGTGTGTGTGTGTGTGTGTGTGTGTGTGTGTGTGTGTGTGTGTGTGTGTGTGTGCATGTGTGTGTGTGTGTGTGTGTGTGTGTGTGTGCGTGCGTTGGCACAAAGCAGTGGCAAAATACTTGTTTATTTTCCCGTTTCTTTGGGAGGATGAAGGAGGCCAGTGTCAAATTGAGATCAATGTTAACATTACTGGCTAACAGTATAGAAGAGTTTCAGCTTTCCTTAACCAATAGAACCTGTCAGATCGAGAAGTCATACATTTGATTTTATCATTAGACCACTCAACGGGTCATTTAATAGTTGGCATCAGAATCAAAGAAAAATAATGCCATTAGTCATTCTAGTCATTCTATGGTCAAAATATTGAGTCTTACGTCAAGTAGTATGTTGCATAGGTTAGGCCTATATGCTGGGCTTAAATCTATTTACATTCTGTAAAAACGACTAGCTGGGACATTCAGAGCGGACAGCTGTAAATGCCCTTACCCGCTAATAACTAACACTGGTTGCTGAAGGTCTGACCCACTACAGGGTTGTCCAGTCAGAAAAGGTAGATGCTCAGACCCATAACTGTACTATATTGTCACCACACACACTGAAAACCAGGTACCACTTGAAGTATTTAACGTGGTTCAATAAAAATAAGAACAAATACAATCATGAGGATCCATGTTTACAATCATGAGATTAATTCATATACATCATGCAGAAGGCAATAGTATAACATGCAAACACAGTGCTATTCACACATACTAGAATACTGTCACAGAGAGAGAAATAGCCAGCACAGGGTGATAAAGGTTTAGGGGTGTGTTGTTTAGGAACGAAAAAGAACCAAGCATAAGCAAATGGAACGAAGCGGAGAGGGACCTACCTGAATTTGTCCAATAGAAACTCTCCTTTTTGTTGCAAAACATTAGCTGTTTACAACTGTTTGGACTAATAATTTCACCCCTGGCCTGGCTACAGACTTTCTGCAGCCTGGGCCAGTTACAGGCATAAGTGTCAAACAAATCCTAATGACTTCAAAGTTAAACAAACCATATGCACATGGACTACTTTTAACAATTTCCACAGAACATGTTACCAAAACACATTTACTTGAAGTATAGTGCAGATACAAAGTTTGGTAACAGAATGCTATTTGTGCCATCATTCTGTTACCAAACTTTGCATCTACCCTGTTCTTCAAGTAAATGTGTTTTTGTAAAATGTTCAATGGAAAGTGTTAAAACTCGTCTTTGTGCATAGAGTTGTATGGTTTAACTTTGCAATGACTGGTTTTTGTTTGGCGTACACTTTAAAGTGAAAAATATGTTACATTATGTTACAGTTGAACTGGCCATGAGCTGGCACAAAACTTCGACAAACTCTAAGCCTAAAATGGCGCATGCTACTACAGCAGTAACATTACTGATAAATTAATATTGCGTGGTTGCACTCAATAAACACACTTCTAGCAAAATAGCATGCAGGTTGGTCTAACACATAGCTACAAACAAGCAGTGCTAGCTAGTGATAGGACGATTGATACTGAAGCTTCGGCACTTCGATGCAGTTTTCAAACCGCTACTGATTCGACGCAACATAGCGATGCTTGTATCAAAGTAACAATATCACGTGATGATGACGTTTGAAGCATCGAACGTCACACTATCACTTTGAAACCACCTGAATTGAGTTTAAAAAGAAAGTACCTAATAGAAAATATATAAAATAAGGTCAGTGTCACGACTGGAGGGGGGCCGGCGCGCTTGCGCTGGTCAGCAGAGGCGGGCAGAGCTTTCAGTCGCCTGAAGGAGCTGTTCACCGACGCTCCCGTGCTGGCTCATCCGGACCCCTCTTTGGCGTTCATAGTGGAGGTGGACGCGTCCGAGGCTGGGGTGTGAGCCGTGCTATCACAGCGCTCGGGCACGCCACCYAAGCTCCYCCCKTGCGCTTTRTTCRCGAYGAAGCTCGGTCCGGCGGAGCGGAACTATGACGTGGGGGACCGGGAGTTGTTAGCTGTAGTCAAGGCTCTGAAGGTGTGGAGACATTGGCTTGAGGGGGCCAAGCACCCTTTCCTCATCTGGACTGACCATCGTAATCTCGAGTATATCCGGGCAGCGAGGAGATTGAATCCGCGTCAGGCCAGGTGGGCCATGTTCTTTACCCATTTTCATTTTACGATTTCATATCGGCCAGGCTCCCAAAATACGAAGGCCGACGCGCTGTCCCGCCTCTATGACACCGAGGAGCGGCCCATCGAGCCAACTCCCATCCTCCCAGCTTCATGTCTGATGGCACCGGTGGCATGGGAGGTGGACGCGGAGATCGAGCGGGCGTTACGGTTGGAGCCTGCACCCCCTCAGTGTCCAGTAGGTGTTCAGTACGTGCCGCGGGTTGTCCGTGATAAGTTGATTCGATGGGCCCATACACTACCCTCTTTGGGTCATCCTGGGATCGAGAGGACAGTGCAGAGTTTTAGGGGGAGGTACTGGTGGCCCACGTTGGTAAAGGACGTGAGGTTTTATGTCTCTTCCTGCTGTGCGCTCAGAGCAAGGCTCCTCGACACCTGCCTAGAGGGAAGTTACAGCCCCTCCCCGTTCCACAACGGCCGTGGTCGCACTTGTCGGTGGACTTTCTCACCGACCTTCCCCCGTCTCAGGGTAACACCACGATCCTGGTCGTTGTGGATCGGTTTTCTAAGTCCTGCCGTCTCATCCCGTTGCCCTACGGCCCTACAGACTGCGGAGGCTCTGTTTACCCATGTCTTCCGGCACTACGGGGTGCCTGAGGACATCGTTTCTGATTGGGGGCCCCAGTTCACGTCCAGAGTTTGGAGGGCATTCATGGAACGGCTGGGGGTCTCGGTCAGCCTGACCTCGGGTTTCCACCCCGAGAGTAATGGGCAGGTGGAGAGAGTAAACCAGGATGTGGGTAGGTTTCTGCGGTCGTATTGCCGGGACCGGCCTGGTGATTGGACGAGGTACGTCCCATGGGCGGAGCTAGCCCAGAACTCCCTCCGCCACTCCTCTACTAACATGTCTCCGTTCCAGTGCATGTTGGGCTACCAGCCGGTCCTGACTCCATGGGATCAGAGCCAGACCGAGGCTCCCGCAGTGGAGGAATGGGTGCAGCGCTCGAGGGACACCTGGAGAGCCGTCCAGGAATCATTAAAACAGGCTAGTGGACGGCAGAAGAGGAGCGCTGACCAGCACCGCAGTGAGGCCCCCGTGTTTGCACCGGGGGACCGGGTCTGGCTCTCGACCCGAAACCTGCCCCTCCGCCTGCCCTGCCGGAAGCTGAGGCCGCAGTGTGTGGGGCCATTTAAAGTCCTGAGGAGGATAAACGAGATGTGTTATAGGTTGCAGCTTCCTACTTACTATCGTATTAACCCCTCGTTTCATGTGTCTCTCCTCAGGCCGGTGGTGGCTGGTCCCCTGCAGGAAGGTGAGGTGCCGGAGGTCCCTTCGCCCCCTCTGGACATCGAGGGGTCCCCGGCGTACACAGTACGTGCTATTCTGGACTCGAGACGCCGGGTGAGGGGCCTACAGTACCTCGTGGACTATGAGGGGTACGGTCCAGAGGAGAGGTGCTGGGTACCGGTGGGGGACATTTTGGACCCTTCACTACTGAGGGACTTCCATCGCCTCCATCCGGATCGCCCAGCGCCTCACCCCCCGGGTCGCCCTCGAGGCCGGTGGCGGCGCGCTGCGGGAGCCACGCGTCAGGGGGGGGTACTGTCACGACTCCCACCGAAGGTGGCTCACCTGCCTGTTCGGGCGGTGCTCGGCGGTCGTCGTCACCGGTCTACTAGCCTCCACCGATCCCTTTTTTATTTTCTGTTCGTTTGGTTTTATTAGTTGCACCTGTTCCTTATTGTGTTTCTTGATTTTTGTCTATTTAAGCCTGTTAGGCCCGCCTAGGTTTGTGCGGGGTTGTTATTCTGTTAGTTTGTGGATGTTCGATGGTATTTTGTTTTTCCGGTTATTTTGGGTCCTGTGTATGGGCCGGTCAGTTTATGCGCCTTGTGTTTATGGCGTGACCGTTTTTCCCGGGAATAAATATACATTTATTCGAACCCTCTGCTCTCTGCGCCTGACTCCAACCCACTGTTCTTTAAGGACTCTGACAGTCAGGAGTTAAAATTGTATAAATCTATGATAGAGTTGTAAGAATACAGTGTTTTCTTTTGTTATATACGTGTAGATGTCCAATGTTTGTTTTTTTACAATACAAATTGTATTGTAATTTTTTTWATTTTTTTTTATCGAAATACAAAAACACTTTGACACCACCATCTGACAGGTGTCTAGATATTTTACCGTTTTAGCAGGCGGAAAGATAGCTCAGGGTGTAGAATCACATGGTAGAGGAATCGATCCTGAAATCATAGCACACTAGTGTTGAATCTTGAGAGAGCCTATTTCTCGAAAAACCCTTTCACAAAATCTCTCCCTATCTACATCATATAGTTCACAAAATATCAACACATGCTCCACCATTTCCTCCACTTAACACTCATCACACAGACCTGTTTCATGTCTCCCTATCATCCACAACGTGGCATTCAGAAACAGCCTCAGTGGAACGTTCCCCAATGCAATTGCCGGCCCTATCTCTCTGTTCCCCAATCCATATTCTACCACCTTCTGCCCGATTGTCCACCCGTACGCCCTCTGCTTACCCACTCCTTGCTCCCAGCATTCCCCAGTTGCCGTGGCCGCAGGATGTCCTTCTGAACTCCCTTTCAACCTCGCCCAGTACGCTAATGCAAGCTTGTCCCGCCTTATCCTCAGTGGCAGTTCCCCACAATCCACCTGTAATGCCTCAACGTGTCATTCTGAAGGCACCCACACACAATCTCAGGGCCCTTGAATGCATCATATCCAGGCTCTGTAGTGCCATTTTGGCTGCCGGTCCATTTAAAAAGTACTCATAATCCAAAGATGACCTGATCAATGCCTGGTACATACATAAAGTCTTTGTCTATCTGACCCCCATGCATGTCCTGTCACTGCCCTCATGAGGTTCAACACCTTCCTACACTTAATTTCAACATGTCTCTTCCACATAAGCTTCTCATCAGACCACATACCTAAATACTTAAACTCAGACAACCTACCTATATACTGACCGTATATGTGTAGCCTAACATATTTAACCTTCCTCCTAGAACAGTGGTTCCCTACCAGGGGTACTACTGTAGGTACTTGGACTATCCACAGGGGGTACTTGAGAAGACTTATGAGACCATAGGCCTACTGGTAAAATGTACATGAGTGGGTACTTCATGGGTACTCCGGGCAGAGCAAAATTCAGTTGCTAGTACAGTAACCAAAAAAGGTTGTGAAACACTGTCCTAGAATACACCTTAAAGCAGGACTTGGCCACAGATATCCTAAACCCCCATGTTAAAGACAAATCTTCCATATTATAAATAGGCAGAGATGTGAAAGGTGATTGAGGTGGGAGAGAAACTAAGGTAGTTAGGTTGAGAGGGCTGGCCTTTTTAACATGAACTTTCTCAAGCAATAGCTTGTTCAATATTCATGTTCTTCAACTGCTTTATTGTGTTCCAAAAGACACACCAAGCTTTGACGTTTACATGCACACTAATAACTCTATATTAAACTGATCATGGCAATAGGCAGATTACGCAATGGTCAAGTAAACACCTTACTCTGTTTATCTTAATCGGCGAAGGTCAAAATTGGAGTAAGGATATGCCGATTAAAACACCTGGTTTTCTGAGCAATCTTTGGAATTATTAGGACATGTAAACACCTTAATCGGCTTTCCAGCGGTGTATTTGATTTACCCATGTGCTAGCACCAACCGAGCAAGCCTCCCTCTTTATCGCAAGTGAAGTGTGTTCGGAACAACTGATTGTAATGCGTTTTAGAAGTAATTTTCACATACAAACATAACATGTCAGAATCAAATATGCTTCCCAAAACATGGTCGATGTGGTAGAGCATTTATTTTGATTGCCGATTTTCTGCATTTATCAGAGTGCCGTCAGGTAGCCTGATTTCAGATTTGTCCATCTAAACAGGATTATTAGGGAAATTGTTCTTCTTGCAAAGCATGTAAACATTTTAATCAAACTATTATATTAATCTGACTATCCACAATAATTGCATGTAACTGTTACTTGACTGAAAGTGGGGTGCAACTCAATAATATAGTGAATATTGAGGATCATGTTACTGTATTTGGAATGTGTTGAATGTACTTTGTATGTTGTACCTGCCAGAGTGGCTTGTTGAATAAATTGTATTTGCCGTAACATCAAATCAAATCAAATTTTATTTGACACATGCGCCGAATACAACAGATGTACCTTACAGTAAAATGCTTACTTACAAGCCCTTAACCAATAATGCAGTTTTAAGAAAAATAAGTGTTAAGTTAAAAATAGATATTTACAAAATTGTAAAATTAAAGTAACTATATATAATAATTCAAGAGCAGCAGTAAAATAAATGTAGCAAGGCTATATACAGGGGGTACCAGTACAGAATCAATGTGCGGGGGCAGTCGAGGTAAGTGAGGTAATATGTACATGTAGGTAGAGTTAAAGTGACTATGCATAGATAATAAACAGAAAGTAGCAGCAGCGTAAAAGGGAGGGGGGGCAATGCAAACAGTCTGGGTAGCCATTTTATTAGCTGTTTAGGAGTCTTATGGCTTGGGGATATAAGCTTTTAAAAAGCCTTTTGGACCTAGACTTGGCGCTCCGGTACCGCTTGCCGTGCAGTAGCAGAGAGAACAGTCTATGACTAGGGTGGCTGGACACAGGGCGAGACCCAGATGCAGACACCGGAGGCAGATGGTTCAATATTTATTGAAAAAAAGGGGCAGGTCGAGAACAGGCAGAAGTTCATAAACCAGGTCAGAGTCCAGAAGATACAGAGCGGCAGGCAGACTCAAGGTCAGGGCAGGCTGAATGGTCAGGCAGGCAGGTACAGTGTCAGGGCAGGCAAAGGGTCAGAACTAGGAGGACTAGAAAAACAGAGACTAGGAAAAACAGGAGCACAGAAAAACACACTTGTTGACTTGACAAGACAGGTCGAACTGGCAACAGACATACAGAGGACACTGGTATAAATACACAGGGAATAACGGGAACAAATGGGAGACACCTGTTTGGGGGTGGAGACAAGCACAAGACAGGTGAAACAGATCAGGCTGTGACAGCCTGTTTGGTGGTTCGTTGGGGGGAAAAGTGAGATTTCTTATAAGCTCCCGGGGTAGAGTCCCGCTCCTTGAAAGCGGCAGCTCTACCTTTTAGCTCAGTGAGGATGTTGCCTGTAATCCATGGCTTCTGGTTGGGGTATGTACTTACAGTCACTGTGGGGACGACATCATCGATGCACTGATTGATGAAGCCAGTGACTGATGTGGTGTACTCCTCAATGCCATTGGAAGAATCCTGGAACATATTCCAGTCTGTGCTAGGAAAACAGTCCTGTAGCTTAGCATCTGCTTCATCTGACCACTTTTTACTGATGCTGGTGCTTTCTGCTTTAGTATTTGCTTGTAAGCAGGAATCAGGAGGATAGAATTATGGTCAGATTTGCCAAATGGAGGGCAAGTGAGAGCTTTGTACGCGTCTCTGTGTGTGGAGTAAAGGTGGTCTAGATTTTTTTTCCCTCTGGTTGCACATTTAACATGCTGAAAGAAATGAGGTAAAACGGGTTTAAGTTTCCCTGCATTAAAGTCAACGGCCACTAGGAGCGCCACCTCTGGATGAGTGTTTACAAATATATGATCATAACAACATACAGGAACTCAAGTCCTTTTGTTCACCTGACCTAGAATTCCTTACAATCAAATGCCGACCGCATTATCTACCAAGAGAATTCTCTTCGATTATAATCACAGTCGTGTATATCCCCCCCAAGCAGACACCTAGACGGCCCTGAAAGAAATTCATTGGACTCTATGTAAACTGGAAACCACATATCCTGAGGCTGCATTTATTGTAGCTGGGGATTTTAACAAGGCTAATCTGAAAACAAGGCTCCCTAAATTGTATCAGTATATCGAATGCATGACCCGGGCTGGCAAAATTCTGGATCATTGTTACTCTAACTTACGCGATACATACAAAGCCCTCCCTCACACTCCTTTTGGCAAATTTGACCACGGCTCCATTTTGTTGCTCCCAGCCTATAGACAGAAACTAAAACAAGAAACGCCCGTGATCAGTTCTGTTCAACGCTGGTCCGACCAATCGGATTCCACGCTTCAAGATTGCTTCGATCACGTGGACTGGGATATGTTCCAAAAAGCGTCGAAAAACAACATTGATGTATACGCTGATTCGGTAAGCGAGTTAATTAGCAAGCGCATCGGTGATGTTGTACCCACAGCAACTATTAAAACCTTCCCCAACCAGAAAAAGAAAACCAGGCCTGTCGTGGACCCCGATGTCTTGCTCCCAGACAAACTAAACAACTTCTTTGCTCGCTTTGAGGACAATACAGTGCCACCGACACGGCCCGCTACCATAACCTGCGGGCTCTCATTCACCGCAGCCAATGTGAGTAAAACATTTAAACGTGTTAACCCTCGCAAGACTGCCGGCCCAGACAGCATCCCTAGCCGCGTCCTCAGAGCATCTGCAGACCAGCTGGCTGGTGTGTTTACGGACATATTCAATCAATCCCTATCCCAG
This sequence comes from Salvelinus sp. IW2-2015, assembly GCF_002910315.2. Lineage (NCBI taxonomy): Eukaryota > Metazoa > Chordata > Actinopteri > Salmoniformes > Salmonidae > Salvelinus > Salvelinus sp. IW2-2015. The sequence goes on from NC_036869.1 coordinate 12,597,607, forward strand.
TCCGCTGTTCCCACAAGCCAAGGTAACTGAGCTAAATGACTATCGCCCCGTAGCACTCACTTCCGTCATCATGAAGTGCTTTGAGAGACTAGTCAAGGATCATATCACCTCCACCCTACCTGACCCCCTAGACCCACTCCAATTTGCTTACCGCCCCAATAGGTCCACAGGCAACGCAATCACACTGCACACTGTCCTAACCCATCTGGACTAGAGGAATACATATGTAGGAATGCTGTTCATCGACTACAGCTCAGCATTTAACACCATAGTACCCTCCAAACTCGTGATTCAGCTCGAGACCCTGGATCTCGACCCCGCCCTGTGCAACTGGGTCCTGGACTTTCTGACGGGACACACCCCGGGTGGTGAGGGTAGGAAACAACATCTCCACCCCACTGATCCTCAACACTGGGGCCCCACAAGGGTGCGTTCTCAGCCCTCTCCTGTACTCCCTGTTCACCCATGACTGCGTGGCCATGCACTCCTCCAACTCAATCATCAAGTTTGCAGACGACACTACAGTGGTAGGTTTGATTACCAACAACAACGAGATGGCCTACAGGGAGGAGGTGAGGGCTCTCTAAGAGTGTGGTGTCAGGAAAATTACCTCACACTCAACATCAGCAAAACAAAGGAGATGATCGTGGAAAGGAGATGGAGATGATCGTTCACAACAAAGGAGATGATCGTTCAGGAAACAGCAGAGGGAGCACCCCCCTATCCACATCGATGGGACAGTAGTGGAGAAGGTGGAAAGTTTTAAGTTCCTCGGCGTACACATCACGGACAAACTGAAATGGTCCACCCACACAGACAGCGTGGTGAAGAAGGCGCAAAAGCGCCTCTTCAACCTCAGGAGGCTGAAGAAATTTGGCTTGTCACCAATTTGGCTTGTTACAGATGCACAATCGAGAGCATCCTGCCGGGCTGTATCACCGCCTGGTACGGCAACTGCTACACCCACAACCTTAAGGCTCTCCAGAGGGTAGTGAGGTCTGCACAACATCTGTATGTTATTCATGTCGTCATTTAGCCACGACTCAGTGAAACATAAGATATTACAGTTTTTAATGTCCCGTTGGTAGGATATACGTGATCGTAGTTTGTCTATTTTATTATCCAATGATTGTACGTTGGCTAATAGGACCGATGATAAAGGCAGATTACCCACTCGCCGTCGGATCCTTACAAGGCACCCCGACCTATGTCCTCGTCTCTTTCTCCTGCGAATGACAGGGATGAGGGCCTTGTCAGGTGTTTGAAGTAAATCCTTCGCGTCTGACTCCTTAAAGAAAAAATATTCTTCCAGTACAAGGTGAGTAATCGCTGTCCTGATATCTAGAAGCTATTTTCGGTCATAAGAGACGGTGGCAGAAACATTATGTACAAAATAAGTTACAAACAACGCGAAAAAACACACAATAGCACAATTGGTTAGGGGACCGTAAAACGACAGCCATCTCCTCCGGCACCATTATTTCATGTACACTGCTCTTTCATTCCCCTGTGTGCTTCTCCCTGAGTGTGAACTAAAGGTTACCATGTGTGCATTCCAAATAGCACCCTATTCTCTTTACTACAAGGGCTCTGGTCAAAAGTAGTGCAGTATATAGGGAATAGGAGGCCATTTGGGATGCACACATGTCAACCTAAGAGGATCAAATCCACTGGAAGCCAGAGGAGAGCTATTTCTTCTCCAAGTGATAAATGGCTCAATGTCTGCCTAACAATTAACTGTCAATGGAGGTCTTAGCCTTCTGCCATGGACCAGGGCCCACAGTATCTATTACCCCTGTCCTCTACAATCCTGGACAGCACATCCCTTTCGTCTCCGCTGCGTCTGCTCTGCTGGGGCTCTTAGGTGGTGGGCAGTGTCACTCGAGACCTGGAGAACCAGGAGCGCTCTGAGGTGGAGGCAGGCAGCCAGGGAGGAGTAAGCCCCCTGCCTCCACCTCAGCCCAGCCTCCCTCTTCCCCCAGCCCCCAAGCCCTCCTTTTCCCAAGCCCAGCCTCTTGCTCTCAGCCCAGCCTCTCTCCCTCTCCCTCCAGCCCAACATTCCACTCCCCCCAGCCCAGCCCAGCCTCTTACCCTCTCCCCCCAGCATGGCCTCTCGCCCAGCCCAGCTCGATGGGCATCGATCCCCCAGCAGCGAGTCGACGCCGGTTCCCAGGGAGGGGTAAGGGGATCCACCTCGTTTCCATCCAACTATCCCTCTGCCCCTGTAGGGACAGGTCGAGGTAAATTAATAGAGTGTGTGTAGCCACTGGATATTGTTAATGTATTTGCTATTGATGGAGTGAGATAACATGAGTAGCTTCAGCCTTACTTAACACAAAACATAAATTCTCCAAGGCCATTGGGTATATAGGACAGGGTAGAGGTGGCAGGGGAGACTAGATGGGGCAGGATGGGGAAATGGGAATGGATGGGGTAGGTGAAGGCAGAGGAGTTAGGGTGGGATAGGATGGGACAGGATGTGGTGGGGGGTAGGATGGGGCAAACTGGGACAGGATGGGGTTGTATGTGGTAGGATGGGACAGGATGGGGCATGATGTGGTCATTTAGGGCAGGATGGAACATTTGGGACAGGATGGGGTATTATGGGAGAGGATGGGGCAGGACAGAGCAGTGAGGGTTGTTTCAGGCTTTTGCGGCACGTGTTTTCCTGAAGGTAGCTAGCGTATCAACCACAGTGAACTTTGATTTAAGTCAAAAGCATTATAAGACAAACACCACACACATGGAATAGTTTTAACTCATATCTGCCACTATTTGTAGCCTTTGCTTTCTGTATGAAATGTCCCTCATCATTGTCATCCAGGATAATGAGGCTGTGGGGGATGGTATAACATTTCCTCTTTGGCAGATTCATACTGCAATAATTGCTCCCTCCGGACCGATCGATGGTTCCGCTTATGACGACGGCAATCACACACATAACACGCACACGCCACATACACACACACACAGCAGCTATGCTTTTGACAATAGCGCCTCAGAGTACCACTCAAGGACTAATCTTATACAGTACATGCCTCTCCTCTCCTTCTATCCCCTCTCTCTCCTTCTCATCCCCTCTGCTCTCTTTCCTCATCCCCCTCTCCTCTCCTTCTCATCCCCCCTCCTTCTCATCCCCCCTCTCCTCTTCCTTCTCATCCCCCTCTCCCTTTCATCCCCCTCTCCTCTCTTCTCATTCCCTCTCCTCTCCTTCTCATCCCCTCTCCTTCTCATCCCCTCTCCCTCTCATCCCCCTCTCCTTCTCTCCTTCCTCATCCCTCTCTCTCCTTCTCATCCCCTCTCCTCTCCTTCTCACCCCCTCATCCTTCTCATCCCTCTCTCTCTCCTCCCTCTCCTCATCCCCCTCTCCTTCTCATCCCCCTCTGCTCTGCTCTTCATTTCCCTCTGCTCTCCTTCTCATCCCCCTCTCCTCTCCTTCTCATCCCCCTCTGCTCTGCTCTTCATTTCCCTCTACTCTCCTTCTCAAGCAAACAATGGAATCAACACTGTTTCAATCAACTCAGGACTGATGGATTTAACGACAGATTCATTTTTCCTCTCTTCCTTTACAGGCAAGAAGAACTGACAGCATCCAGAATGAGGCAGCCAGGGTCTCTAAACGGAGGAGGAGGTGTTGTTGTTTTATTTAGGTCCATTTTCATTGAGTTTAATGAGAAGGAAATTACACTGACAAATCACTGTAAACTAGAGACAAATGAAGGACATTACTGTGTTGGGGCATATTTCTCACATTAGTCTGAATGGGATGAGACTGAGAGCCAGGTTCTACGGGGAGCGAGGAGATGTATTGCTTACAGGGGGGTTGCGCTGGGATCCCAACAAGCTCTCGGTTGGATCGTCATTCCAACATGCAGTGACAAATGGCTAGGGAATAGGACAGAAAAAAACACCTGAGAATCAAATGGACTATGGCTGTGAGTTGTGTCTTCAGGGCATCCCATATCAGGAAGTCCTGAATTGATGCGATTGAAAGAGGGGCTCGGTTGGGGATTGCTTCTGTGTTTGGTTTAGGGCTGTTAGCCCGGGACTCTCAGGACTAATGGTGACTGAGTTTTGTCCCACAACACAGCTTCTTAGTAGAATCTAGCTGCACCAGTTAAATGCCATGACAACAAAACCCAGATTACATCTTGCATTAACATAGGGTTTACATGATCCGATCATGATCAAATCAAATTTTATTTGTCACATGCGCCGAATATCTGCTACTCTTTGACATGACTCAATAGCCCCGTTTACACTCACCTTGTCACGGATCCCTCCGGAACTGTCAATCGGCACACCTGGTCCCTATTCCCAGTGATTAGTAATTGTATAAGTGTGCCCTTTGTTCACCATTGTCCTGTCGATTATTGTTCCAATGTCCGTTGGTCGTGTGAGTACCTGTGTTGTGTTYTTTTGGCTTTCGTGCCACGTGTAATGTGTAATGTGCAGATGATTACGGATCTCGTCCCGTGTGATAATCATTGTGCGATTGTGTATGTATTCGAGGTACTCCTCGCTCTTTGTTTGGGCCTCAACCCTGTGTTTGGTATACGTCTTTGTTTGGTCTTCGTGCCTGTACATGACACACTGTAAATTAGGTGAAGAAATAAAAAGCCCTATTACGCATTCCTGCGCCTGTCTCCTGACCCTTTATACCAACGTGACACACCTCTCTAAACTCACTCCATACGACCCCAGCCGTTGTGCTTAGTACAACTGCAGATCCGAGTCTGACGTCACCACTGTAACATGCATCTGTAACATGCATCACACTGCTTTCTTAACAGTACCTCTTCCTCCCTCACCAGCTCACACCAGGACTAGATCTTGGGACCACTGTCTTGCAAACTCACGACTGCCTTATTGACAACCTCTTAGCCAGCTGCACCACCTAAAAGCTAGCAATTTTATGACATTTCAAGCTGAGAAGTGAGGTTACCAACTCAGGCACCATGATGGCCGTGGTGTTTTGATAGACAGACTGATTGTGTTACAATGAGAGAGGACAGATGGGTTATATTATACTATCGGAAACAAGTCAAGAGAAACTAAAATCCTGTGGCCTTATACGGCTTCCTCTTCAATAATGCAGATACCACCTCTGGAGAAATCATCAAATTGTGTTCTGCAGACATCAGGTCACGACATGGAACTCTTTTTCCGATATGGTAATCAAAATCTGATGTCACAATGATCTTTGAGGGTTTCTGGGTGACGTAGTATTGGATTGCAGCGCTTCTTGGATGAGAGCCTTTTTATTCCCATTGATTTAGGGCCATAGGGGGATGCTTGATACAATGGATGACCTCTACCAAAGTCAACAACATCGCTAGTTATTTCATTATTATCCAGTGGACAATAGAAATGTTTTATTTTGGGGGTTTTGTCACTTGTTACGCTATTTGAGAAAGGAATTTTATTGTCTGTTTCTGTGTTCATCGTGTTGATGGAATGTTTTGGGAAAACACAGCATGATTGCCAGAAATATTGGAGTTGCATGTGTGGTCTGATAAACAAGAAACAATAAAACAACTGCACAAGTGATCTTTTTGTAGCACAATAATGCGTGTTAAATTGTGAGCTCCCATTCAAATTGACAAAACATTTGCTGATATGTTTATTTTATAAATGAAAGGCAGTGCAGACACGTCTCAGGTGAATAAGTAGCTATGCCTGCCATACACTGAAACATTCATCTGTAGTCTCATGTCAATTAAGATAATATATTATGATTATTCTAGACATTTTATCATTCAATATAAACTAGCGCTGTTGCCAAGCAACATGAGAGTCCAATATCTACAAGGAGTCACTTTCTGAGAATAATAATTTCCATATGTCTAGTTTAGTTCGTCATGTGTGTCTTTATATAGATTTCAGAAATGACTTTGTTTGGTACTGATGGTCTAAGGCAGAAACTGGGAAGTGATACGGTAATGTTAGAGCAGAATTATTTTGGTTCCTGGAAAGTTTCCAAAAGTGATCTGCCAATTAAGAATATCCTCTCCTTCCTCAAAGAGTGTAATAAGGGAGTTATTAATATTATTAAATATTAAAAAATAAAGTTCTCTGGTTGAAAACGGCCTATGTGGCATCGGTAGTTGTCATAATCATCAATTATAGTCCCCAAATTTACTAAAAAGTGAAAGTAGGATAACTTTGGTCATAAAGTCATTATTTTACAAAACAGAGATTTGTGAGAATTAAGGAATTTATAACTTGGATATTTGAGGGTTGGATTTCAATCTTTCCCACTTTGCCACTAACACGGGACAGCTAGCAGCACCCATCTAAATGATCAGAGCAAAACATGCAAGGAGAAATGTCATTCAATAAGGGTGAACAGTGAAACAGCTGTGCGCTATCCAATTGTAGCAGCAGAATCAACCTACAGCCCATCCATTTCTACATAGACAGCAGAACTACCCAATTGAGTCATTACAAGCAGCGCCTCGGACTTGTTTGAGTGACATGAGACAACGACACATACAACAAACATAACATTGCCAATGTTATGTTGAAAGAACGAGACTTGTTCTTTATAAACTGTCACACCCTGATCTGTTTCACCTGTTTTTGTGATTGTCTCCACCCCCTGCAGGTGTCGCCCATCTTCCCCATTATCCCCTGTGTATTTATACCTGTGTTCTCTGTTTGTCTGTTGCCAGTTTGTATTATTTGTCAAGTCAACCAGCATTTTGTTTCTCAGCTCCTGCTTTTTCCCAGTCTCTCTTTTCTCGCCCTCCTGGTTTTGACTGTTGCCTGTCCTGACTCCGAGCCCGCCTGCCTGACCACTCTGCCTGCCCCTGACTCTGAGCCTGCCTACCGACCTGTACCTTTGCCCCCCTCCGCTGGATTTTTTACCTCTGCTTACCCTGAGCCTGCCTGCCATCCAGTACCGTTGCCTCACCTCTGGTTACTGACCGCTGCCTGCCTTGACCTGTCTATTGCCTGCCCCTATGGTATCATTATACTATTGTTTATTCAACGTGGTCTGCATCTGAGTCTTACCTTCATACCTGATATAAACGACTTGGGTGTTCTCCAACTCAAACATCCTCACATTCATGAGCTAACGTTGGCATCATAAGCACAAGTGTTATTACTTTAGCCAAAGTACCAAAGTACTGTATCTTTGGTACGGTGGCTGTTGGGGTTATCTCAACTACGGTGAGTGAAGAGGAACAAACAACAATACTGGTAGGCTATAATGAACATAACACATTCACATTAAACCACACCCCCAAGATGCAAATTTCCTCTACGCAGTTGAATTTCTTAATGAGGAGGAGGAAAACTGAGCCGAAATCAGTGAGTTCACCCCCTTTTATTGGTAGGGTAAATTGAAAGACCTCATTTTGCTCACTGCCCAGTGCAGGGACGTCTAAAATATGCCATTTTGCTCACTGGATACCCTGTCTGTCTTGTTCAACTTTGATACAGAGTTGATAAGGTCAGGTTAGGTTGTCAGCTAATCCGTGAGTGCTTTTGTTACGAACACGCTATGGTGCTTTAGCTGCTAAAGATTTTGACATGTTGCAGAAGTGTGTAGAAGGGAGATACCACAATGTGAGTAATGTGCAGGAGGGCATAATCAGAGGGAGTGTAAAGTTAGGGTAAAGAAAGCACTGTGTGTCAACTGTGGGGGCGCCTGGTCCCAGCCTGGTCTCATAGATTAGATTTAACATAGTAAATGTAAATCTAGCACACTCAAATTAGTATGATATGTTACGTTTTTATGTCTCTTTTTGGTTTGGTCAGGGTGTGATTTGGGTGGGCATTCTATGTCCTTTATTCTATGATTTGTATTTCTATGTTTTGGCCTGGTATGGTTCTCAATCAGGGACAGCTGCCTATCGTTGTCTCTGATTGGGAATCATACTTAGGCAGCCCTTTATCCAACCTGTGATTGTGGGTAGTTATCTTTGTTAGTGGCACTATAGCCCTTGTAAGCTTCACGGTCGTTTCTTTGTTTCTTGTTTTGTTGGCGACATTTATATAAATAAAGAAAATGTACGATCATCACGCTGCACCTTGGTCTCCTTCCAACGATGGTCGTGACACGTTTGGTATGGTTACATAAGACAGAAGGTTTCTTAATCTTAGGGCTAGGCGTCCCGCCAGCGGGACACCTGTCGACAACTTCCGATGAAATTGGAGGGCGCGCAATTCAAATAAATAATCATAAAAATGATGGATATTAAACATCTAGGTAAATACAAGTGTCTTATATCGGTTAAAAGCTTAATTTCCTGTTCATCTACCTGCATTGTCCGATTTACAATAGGCTTTACAGCGAAAGCATGCCATGCGATTGTTTGAGGACGGCACCCCACATCAAAATAGTTTTCAACCAGCACAGGCTTCATAAAATCACAAATAGTGATTAAATATTCACTTACTTTTTGAAAATCTTCCTCTGATTTGCAATCCAAAGGGTTCCAGCTACAACATGCATGGTCGTTTTGATAGATAAAATCCTTCTTTATATCCCAAAAAGTCGGTTTAGTTGGGGCCATCGATTTGAGTAATCCACTCGTTCAACATGCGGAGAAAGGAATCCAAAAAGCTACCGCTAAACTTTGTTAAAACAAGTCAAAATACGTTTCCATCTAATCCTCAGGTACCCTAAAAATTGAACTAGAATATTTCATACCACCCTGCATACCACTGCTGGCTTGCTTCTGAAGCTAAGCAGGGTTGGTCCTGGTCAGTCCCTGGATGGGAGACCAGGTGCTGCTGGAAGTGGTGTTGGAGGGCCAGTAGGAGGCACTCTTTCCTCTGGTCTAAACAAAGATCCCAATGCCCCAGGGCAGTGATTGGGGACACTGCTCTGTGTAGGGTGCTGTCTTTCGGATGGGACGTTAAACGGGTGTCCTGACTCTCTGAGGTCATTAAAGATCCCATGGCACTTATCGTAAGAGTAGGGGTGTTAACCCTGGTGTCCTGGCTAAATTCCCAATCTGGCCCTCAACCATCACGGTCACCTAATAATCCCCAGTTTACAATTGGCTCATTCATCCCCCTCCTCTCCCCTGTAACTATTCCCCAGGTCGTTGCTGCAAATGAGAACGTGTTCTCAGTCAACTTACCTGGTAAAATAACGGTAAAATAAAATAAAAAATAAAAAAAATACGTAAAGAAGTATGTTCAATAGGAAGTAAAATTAGCAGGTGTGTGTCCGCTTCGTCGTGCGCGCACAGACTGATTTCCAACTCTGATTCCCAGTACCAAAACTCAAAATTCTTCCTCGTTTGGGAAGAAACAAGCCTGAAACCTTGAACAAAGACTGTTGACATCTAGTGGAAGCCATAGGAATTGCAATCTGGGAGCTGGAATCGCATATGCCCCAAAGCTTTCCATTGTAAGAGGATGGGCTCTCTCTCAAAAAATTCTGGTTGGTTTTTCATTGGATTTTCTCCTACCATATCAATTGTGTTATAGTCTCATACATTATTTTAACATTTCTACAAACTTCAAAGTGTTTCTATCCAATGATACTAATTATATGTAAGTCGCTCTGGATAAGAGCGTCTGCTAAATGACTTAAATGTAAATGTAAATGTAAATATGCATATCCTGGCTTCTGGGCCTGAGTAACAGGCAGTTTACTTTGGGCACGTCAGTCAGACAGGAAGTGGAGAAAAATAGACCCTAGCCTGATTAAGGCAAAAACTAAAGGAGAGTGGATGAGTGAGTGCATAACATGAACGTCTAACAACCCAAAGGTTGTGAGTTTGAATCTCATCACGGACAACTTTAGCATTTAAGCAACTTGGCAAATACTTGCCACTTTTTTGCTACTTTTCAGCTACTTAGCATGTTAGCTAAACCTTCCTCTAACCCTAAGCTTAACTCTTTAAACTAACTCCTAACCATAACCTTACCCCTAACCTTAACCCCTAACCCTAACTTCTAGCCTAGCTAACATTAGCCACCTAGCTAACGTTAGCCACAAGAAATTGGATTCGCAACACATTGTAAGAATTGCAAATCGTAATATTTCATACAAAATGACTGATGGAAATCCACAAATTAATACATACCATAAGAAATGTAACATATCATACTAAATGGAGGGAGATAGATTTACATTTACTATGTTACAGCTACCCCTGAGTCCAAGTTGGATAGATGTGGCAGCAGCAGAGATTTTAGTGCTGAAGATTTACAGGGGGTTTTGAGAGAAGGGATTCCATCCCAGCTAGCAATGAGGAATCAACCCAGAAGGGGCCCTATTCCGGGGGGGCGGAACTGATTGAATCGGCCTGGGAATCGGGTGTCGGACTCAGCCCGGAATCAAAATGAATGACTGCCCAGAATCGTCCATTTCCGTCTACCGGAATTCAGCCGACTTTGCCGGCATCTTACCAGAATCCCCCAAGAAGCGGCCCGATGCAAATTTAAATAAATGTATACATATTTAGTCTTTTTAAATATTACTATTATACATTTTATACATACAAATTGTACCCATCCACAGAAAAAATGGTGTCGGAGGAAACACCATACACCTGGTGACCATGTCAACGTGCATGCGCCTGGCCCACCACAGGAGTTGCTACCACGCGATGGGACAAGGTCATCCCGGCCGGCCAAACCCTCCCTTAACTCGGGAGGGTTTAGCCGGCCGGCATGGGTCTCCCGGTCGCGGCCGGCACAGGTCTCGAACCAGGCTCCATCCACAACGTTTTTAATGCTTATCAATTGCCTTGCACAAAGTATCAAAATACTAAAATACTACACAGGACTCTTAAAGAATTTAATTGAAATGTTAATTGTGTTTTTTGATCACAGAAACAATGAGAAAATATGGAAAAATAAATAATGAAACGTTAATTATATAAAGCACCCTGTGTAATCATCTGCCAGAGAGTAGCCCCAATCGTCCCGAGCCCCAAGTAATACATTTGGGCCAGATAACTCACACCGGAACCGCCCTGAGCTCAATCCCCCGATCCTAGCCATAAGTAATACTGCCGAAGGCGGCCCAGACTCGGGCCACATGACGCCTGCCGAATCTGACTCTCAGCCGAGTGCCCCGACTCTCAGCCGGAATCGGCCCAGATCCATTGTGCTAGCTGGGATTCTTCCAGGCCGGCGGCCTAGTGTAGGATCTGTTAGGGCCATAGTAGCGGGATGGGGTGGTGGGTTTTTGGGAGATATTGGTTTATATGTGCAGAGTTAGGTGGTGGTGAAATGCCTTTTTTCCCCTTCTATTTTTCCCTTTTTTGTGACCAAAATGTGCAATTCAAATTCCGAGCTGTAATAGGCAGCAAAACGCAAGAAAGCGTCTTGTCTGTCGTAAAGCCACACGAAGAAGAAGTAGTTCTGTTTCCATGACAATGACGTCAATATCAGTGTCGGGTAACCAAAGGTCGAAATAAATACAAGTGAGTGAAACGGAAGCAAACTAGAGAAATAAGTTTTAAACTGTTGCAGAAACAAAAGTAAAAGTAGGGGAAGTGGTTTGTTGTGAAGGGTAGCGCGTTTTAATAGGCTGGGAATAGACGGAGAAGCTGGTGGTAAGGAATTGTCAAGTCATATCAGTAGAAAACCGTTAGCTAGCTAACTACTTAGCAAGCTAGCTAACAATAGCTAGCCAGCAAAGTTAGCTAATCTTCAAGGGATGACTACAGGCACTGTGATATACCAAGCTAACTACTAGCGGTTGGCTATTGTTTTTACAAACAGTTGAAAGAAGACTCGGGTAAGAAGGGAGAATAACTACTTGACACCTCAGTCACTGAATAGCTTTGCTAACTAACATTTACCATAATAACTAGTTAACATTAGCTAGCAAAGTAGCTAGCTAGCTCAAAGTAGACTGGTTGCTGTCCAATAACCTTGTCAAACAACAACAAAGGGAAAGTCTGCTCTTGCTGATTTTGAACTTGTTAGCCACCTTTAGGTAGCTAGCTAGGTAGCTACAGGCATCGGCAGACAGCGCTTGTTTACCTGTGCCGTGTATGACTCCTGTTACTGATTTATGGAAGGACACTATCTTAATTATTGTCTATTCTAGCTAAGCTAGCTAGCCAGCCAGCTGTATACTGATGGTTAGTAGCTAGTTGGGGCAAATTAGTGTCAATGATAGCGTTCCTTTATCTCATAACGTTTTAAGCTCTTCTTTGTATCTATAATTATGATGAGGGTTGTTGCATGGTGTTCGAAGTGTCAACAGTCCAAGTACAGACAAGGACAAAAGTGCCTCCAGTCAATGTCAAAACAAAAATTGTAATTTGGAGCTTCATTTGGTTGTTGATTGTTTCATGTTGTCCTCAATTATGCCGTTGTATTAATTCAATGTACTTTATAATGATTTTTGATGTATGTTCTCTTAGTCATTTGAATATCAACATAAACATTTTAAAAGAGCGCACTAGTGCTTGGCTTGGGAGATCAAGGATGTTCCTCAAGTGATTCAGAATGGGCCCTGTTCAAAAGTAGTACACTATATAGGGAATAGTCTGCCATTTGGTGATCACTTGAGCAACATCCTACCTCCCTCCAATCATCCTCTCTGGCCCCTCATGTCAGTGTTTTCCAGATGGCCGCATTGTTTCTCAGTTGTCCAGACTGTGGGACATTGGGTTGGGAGAACAAGGGGCCAGGAGTTGGTCCTTGGTGGAGGACCGTGTCACTGCTGTCCTGACCCAGGCCCATTGTTAGACCAACCGGTGGCCTGGGCATCTTGGCTGGGAATCAGAGTTCTACCACATCTGTGGTGTAGTTGTGGTGTGCATCCCAAATGGCACTCTATTCCCTATAGTGCTCTACTTTTGACCAAAGTTACTCTGGGGGCTGGGAAGGAACAGCTCTGGTGACCCCTCTGACCCTAAACATAATGCCTCTCCCTGAACAAAGCTTTTTGATAAATGGGATAGAGCTGTGTCGTGTGTGGATAGCTACTTTTGACCCCAATCGTAGGCTCTACTTTACATCACAATATCTTGCGTTGTGATCAGTGTAATTGTTAATTGGGCTATTTTGAAGATGCAAGTGGGATGCATTTTTTTGTTGATCATGCAAACTGTCAAATAAGAGACGTATGTTATCCCACCCGGTTTGTGCCAAACGAGGGCTGTTTGGGGCTGTAAACATCCCCGACTGGAATCTGTTCTACATCATCAGAGCTTTCAGTCAGGTGTTTGCTGCTGCTGGCTGCCTCCAGCTCCTACTGGGAAACAGACCAGTGCCATGTGGTGCTTGACCTGCTAATGATACTGTTAGTACCACAGACTGCATCCTTACCAATGCCTTAGTTCAGTGTCCTTCAACCCTGGTCCTGAGAATCCACAAGCTGTGAAGGCTTATGTTCCACTCCAGCTTGACTAACACACCAGATGTAGGAAAGCTAATGGTCAAGACTACAGTGCTGAGCCCAGTGGGCTGAATCAGAAGCCAGCAGTGCACACCCTGTGGGTCTCCAAGACCTAAATTGAAGAACACTTCTCTACTGATCTCAATGGAATGCTTAAATTAACTTATGATGACAACTGTTGATATGTGCATCTCAGTTGTAATTCTCAGTTGGCTCATACAGCTTATTCATAACAATACTCTAGAGGACACCATACAGACAGACCATACAGTGCTAAGACTACAGTTAATGTAAACATCCTACACTCAGCTGTGAGTTGGCAGCAGAGGCTGGGAGAAGGCTGTTTACTTTAACTGGCTTGGATAGACACCCAACCAAACAGGAAGACAGACAGTCAGCAGGTCCATGCTATGGATGGACGATCATTATCTACCAGGGTGATTCCTCACAAAACAAGGAAAGAAAAATACCATGATTTTCATTCAGTTTAATCCATATAATGGTCCTTTGGAGGAAGGATTGTTGACATATATTTGACATTTGTATCTTTTAAAGCATAATTTAGAAATAATTAATTGAAGTTGGAACGTTTGTGACATTTTGGTCTTACCCAGGTCTCTTTTAAGACTCCATTATGTTTCACCTGTAGATCCTTCAAGAAATTGGTACCATTTGCTCTGTAATATGTATTTTTTATATATATATATATGAATATTGAATAAGCTACTTTTGCTTTGGCTGATTTTCCTATATATTGTTGAACATAATATACTCTACAGCAGGGCTCTCTAACCCGGTTCCTGAAGAGCGACCATCCTATAGGTTTTTGCTCCAACCCTAATCTAGCACACCTGATTCTAATAATTAGCTGGTTGATCAACTGAATCATGTTAGTTACAACTGGTGTTGGTAAGTGTGAACCTACAGGAGGATAGCTCTCCAGGAACAGGGTTGGAGAGCCCTGAGCCACAGGCATATCAAAGTTCCATAGTAGGATCTCTGCTACCGTTTTAGAGTTATGATACAATTTCAAAGCAATTTACCAACAGAATTTATGTGAAAATGGTTTCAGGATGTGCAATGATACAAGTAAAACAGGGCTATGATTGGTTACATTGCCTACAATGCCAATTTCTCTGTATAGAATGGGCCATAACTTTAAAACTAGCAGAGATCCCACCCTGAAATGTTAAAATGCCTGTAGTGTATATTATGTTCAATGTATGAAGTTTGTATTTCTTGGTATGTGACTTATCCCATTGTTTCTGTATTTGTTAATAATAAAAATGAACAAAAATACCTGACAATCTGTCATTCCCTTTCCACTTCTGATTCACTCAGTTGTGTTTTATGAGGATGACAATACATTTTCTAAATGAATATGTAACGGTGATCGTTTTTTTTATAAAGTCATCTTTCATAGCAACGACATGTCCAGTGGTGGAAAAAGTACCCAATTGTCATACTTGAGTAAAAGTTCAGATATGTACCTTAATGGAAAATGACTCAAGTACAAGTGAAAATCACCCAGTCAAATACTAGTTCAGTAAAAGTCTCATAAGTATTTGGTTTTAAATCTACTTAAGTATCAAAAGTAAAAGTGTAAACCATTTCAAATTCCTTATATTAAGCAAACCAAATGGAACACTTTTTTTCTCTCCTTTTTACAGATAGCCAGGGGCACTCAGACATAATTTACAAACAAAGCATTTGTGATTAGTGAGTCTGCCAGATCAGAGATCAGGGATGTTTTCTGGACCATTTTCCTGTCCTGCTAAGCATTCAAAATGTAACGAGTACTTTTTGGTGTCAGGGAAAATGTATGGAGTAAAAAGTACATTTATTTTCTTTCAGAGTGTAGTTAAGTAAAAGTTTTAAAAAATATACATGGTAAAGTACAGATACCCCAAAAAACAACTTAAATAGTATTTTGAAGTATAAATACTTGACAACACTAAAAATGTCACATCTAACAATGTAAAAAACGTTATCCCCGTGTTTAGCCTCTAGATGTCAGTGTTGTACTGATGATCATACAGCCATGTGAAGTCCATACACACCAAAGTGCATGTAAGCCCTAACTGATGCAGGTGGTGTGTATTATTTTAACTTCAGTCAATGGGAACGTATAAATAAATTCCTTCCAAGTAAGTAATAGTATCAAATTGTATTAGTCACATGCGCCGAATACAACAGGTGTAGACCTTACAGTGAAATGCTTACTTACAAGCCCCTAACCAGTAATGCAGTTAAAAAAAAAAAAATGGATAAGAATAAGAAATTAAAGTAACAAGTAATTAAAGAGCAGCAGTAAAATAAAAATAGCGGGACTATATAAAGGGGGTTACCGGTACAGTCAATGTGCGGGGTCCCCGGTTAGTTGAGGTAATATGTACATGTAGGTAGAGTTATTAAAGTGACTATGCGTAGATGATAACAACAGAGTAGAAGTGGTGTAAAAGGAGGGGGGCAATGCAAATAGTCTTGGTAGCCATTAAATTAGGTGTTCAGGAGTCTTATGGCTTGGGGGTAGAAGCTGTTTAGAAGCCTCTTGGACCTATAGTTGTGGCCAAAAGTTTTGAGAATGACACAAATATTGATTTCCACAAAGTTTGCTGCTTCAGTGTCTTTAGATATTGTTGTCAGAGGTTACTATGGAATACTGAAGTATAATTACAAGCATTTCATACGTGTCAAAGGCTTTTATTGACAATGACATGAAGTTGATGCAAAGAGTCAATATTTGCAGTGTTGACCCATCTTTTTCAAGACCTCTGCAATCCGCTCTGGAATGCTGTCAATTAACTTCTGGGCAACATCCTGACTGATGGCAGGCCATTCTTGCATTATCAATGCTTGGAGTTTGTCAGAATTTGTGGGGTTTTGTTTGTCCACCTGCCTCTTGAGGATTGACCACAAGTTCTCAATGGGATTAAGGTCTGGGGAGTTTCCTGGCCATGGACCCAAAATATTGATGTTTTGTTCCCCCGAGCCACTTAGTTATCACTTTTACCTTATGGCAAGGTGCTCCATCATGCTMGAAAGGGCATTGTTCGTCACCAAACTGTTCCTGGATGGTTGGGAGAAGTTGCTCTCGGAGGATATGTTGGTACCATTCTTTATTCATGGCTGTGTTCTTAGGCAAAATTGTGAGTGAGCCCACTCCCTTGGCTGAGAAGCAACCCCACACCAGGCCATCCTACAAAAGTATTCGCCTCACTGTGCGTGAGGATGCACAAACACCTGCCTGCTGCCATTCTTGAGCAAGCTCTGTACTGGTGGTGCCCCGATCCCGCAGCTGAATCAACTTTAGGAGACGGTCCTGGCGCTTGCTGAACTTTCTTGGGTGCCCTGAAGCCTTCTTCACAACATTTGAACCGCTCTCTTTGAAGTTCTTGATGATCCAATAAATGGTTGATTTAGGTGCAATCTTACTGGCAGCAATATCCTTGCCTGTGAAGCCCTTTTTGTGCAAAGCAATGATGACGGCACGTGTTTCCTTGCAGGTAACCAGGGTTGACAGAGGAAGAACAATGATTCCCAGCACTACCTTCCTTTTGAAGCTTCCAGTCTGTTATTCGAACTCAATCAGCATGACAGAGTGATCTCCAGCCTTGTCCTCGTCAACCCTCACACCTGTGTTAACGAAAGAATCACTGCCATGATGTCAGCTGGTCCTTTTTTGGCAGGACTGAAATGCAGTGGAAATGCTTGCTGTGCGGTAGCAGAGAGAACAGTCTATAACTAGGGTGGCTGACGTCTTTGACAATTTTTAGGGCCTTCCTCTGACACCGCCTGGTATAGAGGTCCTGGATAGCAGGAAGCTTGGCCCAAGTGATGTACTGGGCCGTTCGCACAACCCCTTGCAGTGCCTTGCGGGCCGTGCAGTTGCCATACAAGTCAGTGATGCAACCAGTCAGGATGCTCTCAATGGTGCAGCTGTAGAACCGTTTGAGGATTTGAGGACCCATGCCAAATCTTTTCAGTCTCCTGAGGGGAAATAGGTTTTGTAGTGGCCTCTTCACAACTGTCTTTGTGTGCTTAGTTTGTTGGTGATGTGGACACCAAGGAACTTGAAGCTCTCAACCTGCTCCACTGCAGCCCCGTCGATGAGATTGGGGGCGTGCTCGGTCCTCTTTTTCCTGTAGTCCACAATCATCTCCTTTGTCTTGTTCATGTTGAGGGAGAGGTTGTTGTCCTAGCACCACACGGCCAGGTCTCTGACCTCCTCCCTATAGGCTGTCTCGTTGTTTGTGATCAAGCCTACCACTGTTGTGTCATCGGCAAACTTAATGATGGTGTTGGAGTCGTGCCTGGCCGTTCAGTCATGAGTGAACAGGGAGTACAGGAGGGGACTAAGCACGCACCCCTGAGGGGCCCCTGTGTTGAGAATCAATGTGGCGGATGTGTTGTTACCTACCTTTACCACCTGTGGGCAGCCCATCAGGAATTCCAGGATCCAGTTGCAAAGGTAGGTGTTTTCTTCCAGGGTCCTTAGCTTAGTGATGAGCTTTGAGGGCACTATGGTGTTGGAACACTGAGCTGTAGTCAATGAATAGCATTCTCACATAGGTGTTCCTTTTTATCCAGGTGGGAAAGGGCAGTGTGAAGTGCAATAGAGATTGCATCATCTGTGGATCTGTTAGGGCGGTATGCAAATTGGAATGGGTCTAGGGTTTCTGGGATAATGGTGTTGATGTGAGCCATGACCAGCCTTTCAAAGCATTTCATGGCTACAGACGTGAGTGCTACAGGTCGGTAGTCGTTTAGGCAGGTTACCTTAGTGTTCTTGGGCACAGGCACTATGGTGGTCTGCTTAAAACATGTTGGTGTTACAGACTCGGACATGGAGAGGTTGAAAATGTCAGTGAGGACATTTGCCAGTTAGTCAGAGCATGCTCGCAGTACACGTCCTGGTAATCCGTCTGGCCCTGCGGCCTTGTGAATGTTGACCTGTTTAAAGATCCTTCTCACATCGGCTGCGGAGAGCGTGATCACAGTCTTCCGGAACAGCTGGTGCTCTCATGCATGTTTCAGTGTTATTTGCCTCTAAGCGAGCATAGAAGTAGTTTAGCTCGTCTGATAGGCTCGTGTCACTGGGCAGCACTCGGCTGTGCTTCCCTTTGTAGTCTGTAATGGTTTGCAAGCCCTGTCACATCCGACGAGCGTCAGAGCCGGTGTAGTACAATTCGATTTTAGTKCTGTATTGATGCTTTGTATGTTTGATGGTTCGTCGGAGGGCATAGCGGGATTTATTATAAGCTTCAGGGTTAGAGRCCKGCTCCTTGAAAGTGGCAGCTCTAGCCTTTATCTCAGTGAGGATGTTGCCTGTAATCCATGGCTTCTATTTGGGGTATGTACGTCCGGTCACTGTGGGGACGACATCATCAATGCACTTATTGATGAAGCCAGTGACTGATGTGGTGTACTCCTCAATGCCATTGGAGGAATCCTGGAACAGATTCCAGTCTGTGCTAGCAAAACAGTCCTGTAGCTTAGCATCTGCTTAATCTGACCACTTTTCTATTGATCTAGTCACTGGTGCAATCTGCTTTAATTTTTGCTTGTAAGCAGGAATCAGGAGGATAGCATTATGGTCAGATTTGCCAAATGGAGGGCGAGGGAGAGCTTTGTATGCGTCTCTGTTTGTGGAGTAAAGGTGGTCCAGAAGTTGTTTTTTTCCCCCTCTGGTTGCACATTTAAGATGCTGATAGAAATGTGGTAAAACTGATTTAAGTTTGCCTATATTAAAGTCCATGGCTACAAGGAGACAAGGCGTTTTCTTGTTTGCTTATGGTGGAATACAGCTCATTCGATGCTGTCGTAGTGCCAGCCTCTGACTGTGGTGGTATGTAAACAGCTACAAACAATAGAGATGAAAACTCTCTAGGTAGGTAGTGTGGTCTACAGTTTATCATGAGATACTCTCCCTCAGGCAAGCAATAGCTCGAGACTTCCTTAGATATCGTTCACTAGCTGTTATTTACAAAAATACATAGTCCGCCGCTGTTTTATCCTGCCAGTGCAGCGTATAACCAGCCAGCTGTATGTTGATTGTGTCGTCGTTCAGGCACGTTTCCGTGAAGCATAAGATATTACGTTTTTGAATGTCCCATTGGTGTTTAATCTTCCGCGTAGGTCATCTATTTTATTGTCCAAAGATTGCACGTTTGCTAGCAGAATGGAAGGAAGTGGGGGTTTATTCGATCGCCTACGAATTCTCAGAAGGCAGCCCAACCTCTGGCCCCTTTTTCTCTGCCCCCTCTTCATGCAAATCACGGGGATCTGGGCCTCTTCCCGAGAAAGCAGAATATCGTTCTTGTCAGACTCGTTAAAGGAAAAACAGGATTCTGCCAGTCTGTGGTGAGTAATCATAGTCCTAATGTCCAGAAGTTATTTTCGGTCATAAGAGACGGCAACATTATATACAAAATAAGTTACAAACCAAAAAACGCAATCATGGGCACGTAAAACATCTGCCTTCTTCCCCGATGCCATCTTACAAAAAAAGATGGAGCCGGAGAGCCATGCGAGAGCCATGCGTCCTCCGAAACACGTCCCTGCCAAGTCGCACTGCTTCTTGACACACTTAACCCGGAAGCAAGCCGCATTAATGTGTCGGAGGAAACACCGTCTAACTGACGACCGATGTCAGCTTGCAGGCGCCCTGGCCTGCAGCAAGGAGTTGCTAGAGTACGATGAGACAAAGACATCCCGGCCAGCCAAACCCTCCCCTAACCCGGACAACGCTGGGCCAATTGTGTGCCGCCCCATGGGTCTCTCGGTCACAGTTGGCTGTGACACAGCCTGGGATTGAACCTGAAGCTGTAGTGGCGCCTCAGCACTGCTGCGCCACTCGGGAGGCCCCATACATTGATATTCTAGACGATTCTGTGCTTCCAACTTTGTGGCAACAGTTTGGGAAAGGTCCTTTCCTGTTTCAGCATGACAATGCCCTTGTGCGCAAAGCAAGGTCCATACCGAAGTGGTTTGTCGAGATCGGTGTGGAAGAACTTGACTTGCCCTGACCTCAACCCCATCGAACACCTTTGGGAGGAATTGGAATGCTGACTGCATGCTGACTAATCGCCCAGCATCAGTGCACGACCTCATTAATTATCTTGTGGCTGAAGGGAAGCAAGTCTCCGCAGCAATGTATAACAGCTTCCAGAAGAATAGAGGCTGTTATAGCAGCAAGAGGGGGGACCAACTCCATATTAATGCCTATGATTTTGGAATGAGATGTTCGATGAGCAGATGTCCACATACATTACCAAAATTATCTTTAAAAAAAAATATTAATGTTTCTTCCACTTTGACAGAGTATTTTGTATAGATTTTTGACAAAATTATAATGAATTCAATTTTATTTCCACTTTAACACAATAATATTACAAGCATTACAAGTGCATCATACTGCCCAAGATGGTGCATTCCATATCATTAACTCTGTAGATGTATTATAGTAAAGTAATTAGCCTTGCACCGGAATGGCTCATAGGAGCAGGAGCCTATATCCTGTTTCTGTTGAGTGAGGCAGCTTGATATACAAGTACACTCCCTGGACATCGCAGGGCCTTACCCCCAATCTATCTACTTAATGCTGAGTGGCAAGCAGAGACCCACCGGGTCCCATTTTTAGTCTTCGGAATGACTCGGCCAGGGATTGAACTCCCAATCTCAGGGCGGACACTAACCACAAGGCCACTAGCTGTATTATAATCCTAATAAATTGTCATGATCAACAAGGTGACTCACCAAATCTTTGTTGGCATTTATCTTCGGTCTAAGAAGTAAATATGAGCTGTTGAATTAAAGAAGACTTTCATTTCATCCAGAGGTGCAATGTAATCTTAGAAAAATGCATGGTATAACAGACTGCTGGACTAATTAAAAGAGAACCTATAATAAGTGGTTACTCACAAAGTGATGTTAGATCTATTGGTGGTGGCGCCGGTTAGCCACTGAAGGTCCAGAGTCTTGAAAGGGATCAGCAGAAACCTAGTGGTGTTGTCCACTCTCTGGGTACATGACTTTGTGCGTGGTCTGGCTTCCTACATCCTCCTCATAGCCAAAGGTAGGAGCCATGTTCATTCTGAATAACACAGTAAAAAAATTACAGGGATCCATACTACAATATTTCAAAGCACTTGCATTCAAAATACATAGGGCCCACTTCCAACTTAGGGAATTACGTCGTTCTTATGCGGGCCTTTCCTACACACTTCTCAGTAGTTAGTATTCAGACTTACCTTATAAAGGTACGCAACGTGTTTTGCAGATGTGGTTCCCTTGTGCGTGCTAAATAAATGTAGGCCCTAATTCAACCGCTGAAAACCCTGCCACTTGCTGGCCAGCAGATTTTCTTGTGGAGTTTTCATTCAATAGGGTTTTCAGTACATTTATCTTCAGCCATCCCTTTAAATATGGTGTACCTTTTTTTAATTAGAATTTTGTTGACAGTCTAGAATACATCAAGAGAATGGTTTCAGAAAATAGGGATCAATGAAATAATGCCATCTATACATCATCGTCTCCGTTTCAGCACCAACTGGTAGATTTAAAAATACTCTGACCTTGTAGGTCATTTAGGCACATTTTAGGGTTAGGAAAGTATGTATGTAAAAACTGGTTTGGAGAGCCTTTACGCACTAAATATATTGATGAATAAAAAAATACAATGGTTTGATTCATTCTGAAAGTTCAATCCATGAAATATTGAAAGTTGAAAAAAGTGTACAATAGGGGTTGGACAATAGTCCTATGAATCTACCCTAATTCTCACTAATCATGGAACTGTATGACAATGGTCCAGTCGTCGTGAACTGTGCTCCAGGTTTAACCTGCTATGTGTGGTCGGAGTTCCATAATGATTCAAGTAGGCTACATGTCCCAAATTATTGCTCAACATTAGCCTAATATGATCCACTAATGCTAGCGACCCTCAGGAACAACTACACAGACGTGACAGAGGAAAGAAAGGTTAACAGAATGGAATTATGAAAAATGAAAGCTACAAATGAAAGAACTGTCACTTTAGTGTTAGAAATCCCCACATACATTTATAACAAACGGTGGCTCCCGATAGTGGCTAATATTTAACATGAAACAAATTGTAAAATATTCACAGAGAAAAGCCCGGGCATAGGCTATAATTAAAACGTTCTAAAGCACATGCATCAACTTGGCAGATTCATCCATACAGAAGCCTATAGCATGGGTGTCCAAATTTCATCCACGCAAATTATGATGGCACACAATTAAAATTCGGAATAACGGCTGTGGTGGAAATTACAACATGTTATTCACATTATATTAGAATGTATTCTTATATTTGTACTGTCATATTCTGTCTGTACTTCTGAGAGGAGCCTCTGAGGCTTAACTCTGGCAGTTGATTTACGATGCCTTGGTGGTAAAACCTAGACTGCATTCCATTTCATGATTAGTATCTGTGTGTTAAACAACTTCTTATGGCTTAAATTCCGTTAACGGGATCGATTTGACAACAGCCAGTGAAAGTGCAGAGCGCCAAATTCAAACAGAAATCTCATAATTAAAATTCCTCAAACATACAAGTATTATACACCATTTTAAAGATAAACTTGTTAATCCAACCACAGTGTCCGATTTCAAAAAGGCTTTACGACGAAAGCATACCATGCGATTATGTTAGGTCAGCGCCTAGTCACAAAAAACACAGCCATTTTCCAGCCAAAGAGAGGAGTCACAAAAAGCAGAAATAGAGATCAAATTAATCACTAACCTTTGATGATCTTCATCAGATGGCACTCATAGGACTTCATGTTACACAATACATGTATGTTTTGTTCGATAAAGTTCATATTTATATCCAAAAATCTCAGTTTACATTGGCGCGTTATGTTCAGTAATGTTTTGCCTCCAAAACATCCGGTGATTTTGCAGAGAGCCACATCAATTTACAGGAATACTCATCATAAACGTTGATGAAAGATACCAGTGTTATGCAAAGAATTAAAGATATACTTCTCCTTAATGCAACCGCTGTGTCAGATTTCAAAAAAGCTTTACGGCAAAAGCACACCATGCGATAATCTGAGTACAGCGCTCAGCCACCATACAGATACCCGCCATGTTGTGGAGTCAACAGAAGTCAGAAATAGCATTATAAATATTCACTTACCTTTGATCTTCATCGGCATGAACTCCCAGGAATCCCAGTTCCACAATTTTTGTTCGATAAAGTCCATAATTTATGTCCAAATACCTCCTTTTTGTTCGCGCGTTTAGTCCAGTAATCAAAATGCACACGAGAGCATGCTATTCTCATGTTTCGGAAAGTATTCAAACCCCTTGACTTCCACATTTTGTTACGTTACAGCCTTATTCTAAAATGTATTAAATAATTTTTTCCCCCTTATCAATCTACACAATACCCCATAATGACTACTTGTTGAAGTGCTGCATAGATGGTTGTCCTTCTGGAAGGTTCTCCCATCTCCACAGAGGAACTCTAGAGCTCTGTCAGAGTGACCATAGGGTTTTTGGTCACCTCACTGACCAAGGCCCTTCTCCACCGATTGCTCAGTTTGGCCGGCAGCCAACTCTAGGAAGAGTCTTGGTGGTTCCAAACTTCTTCCATTTAAGAATGATGGAGGCCACTGTGTTCTTGTGGACCTTCAATGCAGCAGACATTTTTTGGTACCCTTCCCCAGATCTGTGCCTCGACACAATCCTGTCTCAGAGCTCTATGTACAATACCTTCGACCTGATAAGACTATAACGTAACGAAGTGGAAAAAGTCAAGGGGTCTGAATACTTTCCCAAGGCACTGTAGTATCTATTGTTGCTTGGTAGGTCTGTGTATATAAGCTGGGGGTTAAATACCCCCCAGCGTGGGCCTCCCGAGTGGCGCAGTGGTCTAAGGCACTGCATCGCAGTGCTGCATCCTGGTTCGAGTCCAGGCTGCGACCGGGACATCCTCACTAATGCTCGTGGCTGAATGGAAGCAAGTCCCTACAGCAATTTTCCAACATCTAATGGAAAGCCTTCCCAGAAGAGTGGATGCTGTAATAGCAGCAAAGGGGGAACCAACTCCTTATTAATGCCCATGATTTTGGAATGAGATGTTCGATGAGTAGGTGTCCACATATTTTTGGTCATGTAGTGTCTCTGTACTGAAGCCACACTTTCGGCTACTGCAGCTGGAGCCAAGATTTAAATTTGAGTGGAGAGTAGTCAAAAATGAAAGAATTCATCAGGAACCATCCATTAGGGAAATTGCTCTAGTTTAACATTATGGCTGAGACATCTCTATCATTATAAAGCAGGAGCTGCTGTAGAGAGAGCGCTAAATGTCACTGCCAATGGCTATAGAGCTACACATTTCAAATGCGTCCTAAATGGCACCCTATTCCCTATATCGTCCACTACTTTTGAGCAGAGCCCTATCATATAGGGTGCCATTTGGAATTGCTTCCTGACGAATAGGCTGGTTTCTTCTCCAATGGCTTCTCAGCTTCTCAAGCATCTAACTCAAACTGGAACATGCTGATCCCAGCATTGCAGTTTTCCTTTCTCTTTCATCTCAATGTATAACACAATCATTTTACATGTTCATATCTCTCAATGGTGTATATGAAATAACACTTGAACCTCAGGTAAAACGAATATTGGGTATCTTGATTCCTTTCATGTTAATTACTGTAGCCAGATCTTATCCCGCGTAATGCCATTTTAATCAAAGGTGCTTAACCATGCTTCTCTACTGAAGGAGCAACCATTACGATAATTACGTAGTTATGAGTAGCTTTAATAATATAGGCTGCGTTTACCATGGCAACCCAAATTCTGATATTTTTTCCACTAATTGGTCGTTTGACCAATCTTATCAGATCTTTTCACATCAAATCTTTTTCAGGGCTGATCTGATTGGTCAAAAGACCGATTAGTGAAAAAAATATCAAAATTAGGCTGCCTGTGTAAATGCAGTCTTATACTCTACCATCACCAAAATGAATGCTCTATTAAAGACATTACATTTGCAGAGCATGACCGCTTCTCTCCCCCTCTAGAGAAATGGAAGACGGGACACGTTTTAATGTTGGCAGCCATCAGACATAGGCATTGATACTGTACTGGTACTTCTGTATTCATTGTCATGCTCTGTGTGGTGATGGATTCTGAACTCTGAGATGAAATCATGTCACCTCTAACTTGTGAAACATCAGATTTAACAGGCAGTGAATTATGTTATCCCTTCATCCTTTTTGCAATCATTTAATTTCCGAGAGCATGGTCTTTGACCCAATATGCAAATATTCTCACAGCTACTTTGGTGCATTGCATCATTCTGTCGCATGAGTTCATCCTAATCCCCAAAACACAACGTAGTAGCTTGGTGTTTCTGTCCTTTCTGTCCTAACTCCTCTTCAGGTTTGTCATGTCTGACACAGAACAGTTGGATCTCACAAGTCATCAACTCTCTCCTCTATCCTCCTCTCCTCATCCTCTCCTCCACCCCTCTATCCTGTTCTTCTTTACTCCTCTCCTCCTTGGGTCAGGGACTCAGAACGACACTGTTCCTCTGCAGTGCTTGCTGCAAGGTGGTAGCCATGGCACCTGTGGTTGACTGTGACTGTGTAGGATGGAGTGTCACTGTTGGTCTCCAATGAGTAATGTGAATTCTTCTGATGAGCTGTAATGTAATTGCTTAGCTGAGATTAATGATAATGTAACCAGGCCCGTACTGATGTATGGTGAGGTAATCGGTGGGACAGTTGTTACTGCAGCTTACTGAACACAGTCATTTATCAGACCCCTTAACAGATCTCATTCCTCACAGCTGGAAACAAGCATGTGAGAAAAAGTTTTCTCTTAGATCATTGTTCTAGAGGATAGACTGTTTTGAAGAGGATGAGAGTTGTTCTTTCTCAGGAGGTTCCCCTTTAGCCTGAACCCATATCTGTTGCTGTCTGCTGTTGCTGTCTGAACCCATATCTGTGGTGTCTTTGCCATCTGACCATAGGACTTATGGTATACAAACAGATCTGGGACCAGGCTAGTTCTCCTCACCTACAGGACCAGTCAAAGGTTTGAACACACTTACTCATTCAGGATTTTTTATTTATTTTACTATTTTCTACATTGTAGACTAGTGAAGACATAAAATATGAAATAGCACATATGGAATCATGTAGTAACCAAAAAAGTGTTAAACAAATCAAAATATATTTGATAGTTTCCTTGATTACAGCTTCATGAGGTACAGCAACTGGGAATGTTTTCCAAATCAAATAGCCAGAAAACATTGCATCTCCACAGATTTTGAAATCTGCAAAATCAATACATTGTACAACTGCATCGATTGTCAGCCCAGCCTCTGACCCTGTGTATAGGGATTCCTGTGAATAATGCACAGATGTACATTGAGTCTGTGTACCTGCAGGATCTAAAGGATGAGTCTGTGTACCTGCAGGATCTAAAGGATGAGTCTGTGTACCTGTGGGATCTAATGGACGGGTCTGTGTACCTCTGCGGTATACAGTATGCATACCAAGGGAATAACTGCCAGGTCCAATAAGGGACTAGGTGCCATATTATATTATTAAGTGAAGCACCTCCATGTGAATTTAATAAGAGGTCCCTGCTGGGACTGCTAGCCAGCCAGTCGGCTGAAGAAACAGTAGAATAACCTAATGCCCCTGTGTGTGTGTGCATTATCTGTACAATGCTTAAAAGGTTCTTGGGATGTTACATTTTTGCAGACGCTCTGCTTACAGGAGAAATTAGATTTTTATTTTTTCACCTAGTTGGCTCAGGGATTCAAACCAGTGACCTTTCGGTTACCTGCCCAAAACTCTTAACCGCAAGGCTACTTGCCATCTTTTTTGTTTGTACAGAACAAAGTAAAATAAATCCTTTCAGACTGGCAACATCTCTGTGCTGATTCTGACTGCTTTCTTCCCAGTAACAACAATTATATCAGTGGTAGATACAGTAGCTACATCTCCAAAATGACAAACCCAATTTTCCTTTTGGGCGTCATTAATGGTTAGATAAGACGTCTTATCTGCCTCCCACATATGCCAACCGGGAATCACTTTCCTCTGTTCTCGCATCCTGAGAAGCATCACAGCAAATGTCAATGAATTTGAACCAAATGATGTTGAAAGACTTGTTTGCTGCAATGTTAGCTTTTTTATATAGGGAGGGGAATTGGGTTTAAACATTAAAGGAGAGCTATTCCCCACATCACTTCTTACAGTGCATTTGGAAAGTATTCAGACCCCTTCACTTTTTCCACATTTACACTCCAAAAACTACTACTACTAGTACCCCAAAAAGTAGCATTTGTAATTATTTTTTACTTTACACCACTGGAGATAAAGATGAGAGGAGGGGGAGGGCGGGAAAGAAGGAGGGAGAGAATGGAGGGAAGGGGGAGCGTGAGGGGAGAGGTGGGAGGGAGGGAGACGAGAGGAGGGAGGGGGGATAGTCAGTCAGACAGACGAGGTGGGAGAGAGAGATGAGGCAGGGAAAGAAGGAGAGAGTATGGGGGGAGAGGGAAAGGTTGAAGAAGGGACGGGGTGAAAGAGAAAGAGGAGGTGGAGGGAGGGAAAGAATGAGGGGGGATAATGAGAAGGTAGAGAGTCAGAGAGAGACAGACATGAGATAAACAAAAAAATATTTAACTCTGTGACTCTCCTCTTTTCCCATTGACTGCAATGTATTTTGGCTGAGGTAGCTGATCTACAAGTTAATTTAATAGTAACCATGTAGGACTGACTGTTTCCAATCATTAATTACCTCCCAGTAGATTAATTAAACTATATTATTAATGAGCCACAGGAGCTGTAATTAAAGCACTGGAATTATTGTGCATCCTAAATGGCATCATATTCCCTATATAGTGCCCTACTTTTGCCCAGCCCCTATTCCCTATAGTGGGCCCTGATCAACGGTAGTGTACTATATATGGAATAGGGTGCCATTTCAGATGCATCTGATAATATCCTTCGCTCACGTATAGGAGTATGGGTTAGGGAAAAAGGCAAACAAGTAAATGGTGGTAATCAGTGGCTCCAGCTAGCTTGCTATTTTCCCAAATAGGCAGTAGGCAAAAATAATTGGTTAAACTGTGAGGCTGAGAGCAATCAAGGTACTGATTTTAGTTTTCACACTCAATTATTATCAGTTATTACCTGGCATCCAAACTGATATGCTTCTTTTCACCATTACTTCACTTCACGTTAACAATGGTGAGCACAGCGTTAAGTCTGGTTTAACCAAACTATCTCTCTAATGTAGTTTGCTGTAGCTGTGAGGGGGTCATGGCTAGAAGGGATACAGCTTTTTTCCAATTAATGTCAAACGTGTAGTGTTTTTGTTGCATTTTAGAGAACCCTAACCTTTTTCCTAACCTGCAACGTTAATTCTCCTAACCTGCTGTGTAAGTTCTCCTAACCTGCTACAAAAAGTCAAATCTGACAAAAGCTGTATCCCATAAAGKGCTGTGAGGGGGCTGGGGTCCTATAAATCAAATCAAAATCTTCTTGTCACATGCGCCGAATACAACACCTTACAGTGAAATGCTTACTTACAAGCCCTTAACCAACAAGAAGAAAATACCTTAAAAAAAGGTGTGAGATGAGAATAACAAATAATTAAAGAGCAGCAGCAAATAACAATAGCAGGCCTATATACAGGGGTACCAGTACAGAGTCAATGTGCGTGGGCACCGGTGTTAAAGGTAATTATGTACATGTAGGTAGAATTATTAAAGTGGCTATGCATTGATAATAACAGAGAGCAGCAGCAGCTTAGGGGGGGGGGGCAATGCAAATACTCTGGGTAGCCATTTGATTAGCTGTTTAGAAGCCTCTTGGACCTAGACTTGTTGCTCCGGTACCGCTTGCCGTGCGGTAGCAGAGAGAACAGTCTATGACTAGGGTGGCTGGAGTCTTTGACAAGTTTTAGGGCCTTCCTCTGACGCCGCCTGGTATAGATGTCTTGGATGGCAGGAAGCTTAGCCCCAGTGATGTACTAGGCTGTACGCACTACCCTCTGTAGTGCTTTGCAGTCGGAGGCCGAGCAGTTTCCATACCAGGCAGTGATGCAACCTGTCAGGATGCTCTCGAAGGTGCAGCTGTAAAACCGTTTGAGGATCTGAGGACCCATGCCACATCTTTTCAGTCTCCTGAGGGGGAATAGGTTTTGTCATGCCCTCTTCACGACTGTCTTGGTGTGCTTAGACCATGTTAGTTTGTTGGTGATGTGGACGCCAAGGAACTTGAAGCTCTCAACCTGCTCCACTGCAGCCCCGTCAATGAGAATAGGGGAATGCTCGGTCCTCTCTTTCCTGTAGTCCACAATCATCTCCTTTGTCTTGATCACGTTGAGGGAGAAGTTGTTGTCCTTGTACCACACGGTCAGGTCTCTGACCTCCTCCCCATAGGCTGTCTCATCATTGTCGGTGATCAGGCCTACTGTTGTGTCATCAGCAAACTTAATGATGGTGTTGGAGTCGTGCCTGGCCGAGCAGTCATGAGTGAACAGGGAGTACAGGAGGGGACTGAGCACACACCCCTGAGGGACACCCGTGTTGAGGATCAGCGTGGCGGATGTGTTGTTACCTACCCTTACCACCTCGGGGCCGCCCGTCAGGAAGTCCACGATCCAGTTGTAGAGGGAGGTGTTTAGTCCCAGGGTCCTTAGCTTAGTGATGAGCTTTGAGGGCACTATGGTTTTGAACGCTGAGCTGTAGTCAATGAATAGCATTCTCACACAGGTGTTCCTTTTGTCCAGGTGTGAAAGGGCAGTGTGGAGTGCAATAGAGATTGCATCATCTGTGGATCTGTTGGTGCGGTATGCAAATTGGAGTGGGTCTAGGGTTTCTGGGATAATGGTGTTGTGAGCCATGACCAGCCTTTCAAAGCATTTCATGGCTACAGACGTGAGTGCTACTGGTCGGTTGTCATTTATGAAAGGTACCTTAGTGATCTTGGGCACAGGGACTATGGTGGTCTGCTTGAAACATGTTTGTATTACAGACATGTTGGTATTACTATAGGTGAGAGGACACCAGGGTAACCCTCCTCCCCGGTTATGCTGGTGTTGTGAGACAGTCTGATAGACAGGTGAGGTAAATAGATTTGCTGCTGACTGGCCAGCTGGTTCAGATCTATTGGTTAGTCCCCTGTGAGGCTCTCACAGGAAACCATCACTTTGGTTGTTATTTGCAGTTCCTCAGTGTTACTGATCCTTAGCCATGGTTGTGAGTCAATACTGTATATTGCACCTTCTATATGCCTTGAAAAACACTTTCAGGAAATTATTATATGTTTTATAACCTCTAAGTAACCTTATTTTCCAGGCATCCAACCCACAGTATGACGTTTTGCACTATTTTTCTTTCTGTAGGTTAGTCAGTGATCTTTCCCCTTCACACATATTGCTCATATTAAAACGAAGCGGCTACAGCCAGCCAGCTTTAATGACAAGGTTTAATAGACTCTGAGCTATACTGTAAGACTTTAGTATAATTGTTTATTGATCCTCTTGTAATCAGAACTACATATTGGCAATTTCCTGCTAAGTCTACATGATCAGCTCATTGACTGATGTAAGAATAACAAGGATCAACAGTGTTGTGGGTTCTCTAGGTTCCGGGTATTTTAAATAGAGTCAAATAGAGATTTAACTGTTATGAGGGTTGAGGTTATATTGTCTCAAATAGAGATGTGACTGTCAAATAGCACTCAAGTCACCATCAGTGTGTCTGTGGAATTTGTTTGTGTCCCTGTTATTTGGTTGTACAGGATCGAGGGCATCGGACACATGTAAAGCAGTGAACGTCGAATAGTGACTTTGTCACGACTCCCACCGAAGGTGGCTCCTCTTCCTGTTCGGGCGGCGCTCGGCAGTCGTCGTCACCGGTCTACTAGCTGCCACCGATCCCCTTTTCTGTTAGTTTTGTCTTATTGGTTACACCTGTTTCTTGTTTGGGTARTGGTTAGGGCTATTTAAGCCGGTTATGCCCGCCTGCTTTTGTGGGGCTTGTTTCTCTGTTCGTATTGTGGATGTGCTATTTTCTTATTTTCTCCGGACTGTTTGTGTCCTGTTTTTGGGCCGGTCATTGTATGCGCCTGGTGTTTTTGGCGTGACCTTTTCTGTCACCGGAATAAATACGGTTGTCCTAAACCCTCTGCTCTCTGAGCCTGACTCCGCACCCACTACTCCTAGAAGTCGTAACAGACTTGAGGAATGGTTGTTGAATATCTGTTTCCTTAACCAACTGCCGTTCAGCGCAGTGTGAATTAACACCTTCCCCCGTAGTTTCATTTCCTGGGCCAAGGCACAGAACACCATCTGAGGATTATGTCAAGTATCAAAACAGTTCAGATGTGTAGAATACGGTTTGTCCTTCTCATGGATTTAAAATAACAAGTGTTTCTACCACAAAGGAAATGCTATCAGTAAAGAAGCATGTCTATATTTTCTCTATGGGCCCTGGTCAAAAGTAGTGCACTATATATGGAATCAGGGCTTGGAACCGGTTCAGGGAACAGAACCCAAAACCGAAAAATAACTACATTTTTCGAGGAACGGAACCAGAACCTGGAACAAAAGTGATCTCCAGTGTTCTAGAACATAACCATTATTTTCAAATCTTAAAAAACAATTAATGTTATTTTTTATCCAAAACATATTCCTAATGTGTAGTATACAGTGGCAAATAAAAGTATGTGAACCCTTTGGAATTACCCGGATTTCTGCATAAATTAGTCATACATTTTGATCTGATCTTCATCTTAGTCACAACAATAGACTAACATAGTGTGCTTAAACTAATATCACACAAATTATTGTATTTTTCTTGTCTATATTGAACACATCATTTAAACATTCACAGTGTAGGTTGGAAAAAGTACGTGAACCCCTAGACTAATGACTTTTCCAAAAGCTAATTGGAGTCAGGAGTCAGCTAACCTGGAGTCCAATCAATGAGATGAGATTGGAGATGTTGGTTAGAGCTGCCCTGCCCTATAAAAAACACTCACAAAATTTGAGTTTGCTTTTCACAAGATGCATTCCCTGATGTGAACCATGCCTCGAACAAAAGAGATCTCAGAAGACCTAAGATTAAGAATTGTTGATTTGCATAAAGCTGGAAAGGGTTACAAAAGTAACTCTAAAAGCCTTGATGTTCATCAGTCCACGGTAAGATAAATTGTCTATAAATGGAGAAAGTTCATCACTGTTTTTACTCTCCGTAGGAGTGGCCGTCCTGCAAAGATGACTGCAAGAGCACAGTGCAGAATGCTCAATGAATAATCCTAGAGTTTCAGCTAAATACTTACAGAAATCTCTGGAACATGCTAACATCTCTGTTGACGAGTCTACAATACGTGAAACACTAAACAACAATGGTGTTCATGGGAGGACACCACGGAAGAAGCCACTGCTGTCCACTGCTGCACGTCTGAAGTTCGCAAATTAGCACCTGGATGTTCCACAGCGCATCTGGCTGTGGACAGATTAAATATTCTGTCGACAGATTAAACTAAAATTGAGTTGTTTGGAAGGAACACGCAACACTAGGTGTGGAGAAAAAAAAGCACAGCACACCAACATCAAAACCTCATCCCAACTGTAAAGTATGGTGGAGGGAGCATCATGGTTTGGGGCTGCCTCAGGGCCTGGACAGCTTGCTATCATTGACGGAAAATTGAATTCCCAAGTTTATTAATTAATTCCCAAGACATTTTGCAGTACAATGTAAGGCTATCTGTCTGCCAATTGAAGCTCAACAGAAGTTGGGTGATGCAACAGGACAATGACCCACAATACAAAAGTAAATCAACAACAGAATGGCTTCAACAGAAGAAAATACACCTTCTGAAGTGGCCCAGTCAGAGTCCTGACCTCAACCCAATTTAAAATGCTGTGGCATGACCTCGAGAGCGGTTCACACCAGACATCCTGAGAATATTGCTGAACTGAAACAGTTTTGTAAAGATGAATGGTCCAAAATTCCTCTTGACCGTTGTGCAGGTCTGATCTGCAAATATAGGAAACGTTTGGTTGAGTTTGTTGCTGCCAAAGGAGGGTCAACCAGTTATTAAATACAAGGGTTCACATACTTTTCCCACCATACACTGTGAATGTTTACACAGTGTGTTCAATAAAGACATGAAAAGGTATTATTGTGTGTTATTAGTTTAAGCAGACTGTGGTTTTCTATTGTTGTGACCTAGATGGAGATCACATTTTATTTTATTTTTTTCACATACTTTGTCTTGCCACTGTATAATCCTGTAATTCAATGAAGTTATGATATTAAAAGCCTAAACATACTCCAACTCACGTCAAGCTCCCTCCATATCCACCCCTCTCTCTCACTTTATTCCCACCTGTGAAATTTCAGTCAGCTCATAATAGCACCAGGAATGAGTATTTGATTGAATTGGAAATCCCCTGAGGCCAGGTTTAAATCTATTGTTGTTTTATGTTGGCTATAATATGTATAGTAGCAGTAATCTTGGTTTTATCCCAGGACAAAGAGGAGTTACTGCCTTAACTGTAGACACTACGACTTGATCAAACAGAGTATTTTAAGAGAATGGACAGGATATGTCTTCCTACTTGGCAGGTGTTTTATGTTGAACTCTGTCTGCCAACTCAATATTAGAATACCTTCCTAATATTGAGTTGCACCCCATTTTGCCCTCAGAACAGCCTTAAATTCGTTGGGGCATGGACTCTACAGTGTGTCGAAAGCAGTCCACAGGGAAGCTGGCCCATGTTGAATCCAATGCTTCCCACAGTTGTGTCAAGTTGGCTGGATGTCCTTTGGGTGGTGGACCATTCTTAATAGACACGGGAAACTGTTGAGCTTGAAAAACCCAGCAGCTTGACACACTCAAACCGGTGCGCCTGGCACACAATTCAAAGGCATTTAAATATTTGTGTTGCCCATTCACCCTCTGTAAGGCTCACATACAAATTCCATGTCACAATAACAGACAACAAATCACATGTACACAGTGTACAGTAAATTAACATTACTCTCTTTAAACCCAACATGGTCTCAAAGCATTTTGTATTATTCTGTACGTAAATCCAAGACACTCCATTTAGTATGATATGTTACTTTTCGTATGGTATGTATTCATTTGTGGATGTCATTCATCCATTTCATATGATATGTTACGAATTGCAATTCGTACAATATGTTACTGATTACAATGTTACGAATTTGCAAAACATATATGTTACGAATTACAATCTGTTGTCGCTAACGTTAGCTAGGTGGCTAGATGACGAATGCTAACGTTAGCCAGCTCTAGGGGTTAGGGTTAAGGTTAGGAGTTATGTATGGGTTAAGTTTGGGGTTGGGGAAGGGTGCGCAAAAAGGGTTAAGGTTACGGGAAGG
This sequence comes from Salvelinus sp. IW2-2015, assembly GCF_002910315.2. Lineage (NCBI taxonomy): Eukaryota > Metazoa > Chordata > Actinopteri > Salmoniformes > Salmonidae > Salvelinus > Salvelinus sp. IW2-2015. Next base: position 12,632,355 of record NC_036869.1, read on the forward strand.
TTAGCTTACTAAGTAGTTGCAAAGTAGCTAAAAAGTAGTAGCTAACTAGTTGCTAATTACCTAAAATACTAAAGTTGTCCGTGATGAGATTCAAACACTAGACATTTGCATTGCTTGATGCACTTTCATTTTTGCCTTTAAGATGTAATATGCAGAAATCACTGCCATTTCCTGGTTACAAAAATTCTAGTAGTTTGCCTAATCATTGTGTAGAGAATTATTGTACCATCTAAACCACTGTGAAATATATTTTTCATAACCAGAAATGTTGTATTTTCAGCTGTTTGAAGCTGGTATACAAAACTGAACATAAAAGACGCAAAAACTAAAGTTAAGAATGGGAAGCATAGAGAGAGCGGACATATAATAGATATACCGCTGCTTAGACTTGCTTTCAATGAGAATGGCAGATCTATAACTCACATTTCTATGTGAATTTGGTTGGGTCACCCAAAATGTTATATATTGTAGATTTATCACAGCAACTGGTTTTATACATTCACCTCTGAAGGTAAATAATGCACTCTCCTCAAACAATAGCATGGTATATTTTCACTGTAATAGCTACTGTAAATTGGACACTGCAGTTAGATTAACAAGAATGTAAGCTTTCTGCCCATATAAGACATGTCTATGTTCTGGAAAGTTGGCTGTTGTATACAATGTCATTCTAGTCACATTAGCAACAAACAACCGTCCCAGTTTAGGGACACCGATCCCGTAGAGGCTATGTTACGTCTAGTCTGAGACCAGTCTGAACCGCATACTAAACCTTGTTACTACTTACTGTATGTCACGTTATATCTCACTTCACATATTGATTGCAGCAAATTAATTCTGCTTTGAACCAAAACTGTACAGATTAAATAATCATCTTTTGATGTTTATCATCAAGTCATTCGAGTACATCTGAGACTGACTCACCCATGAATTTGTAAGACTATAGTAAAACAGCTGTAGCAGTTAACATCTCTGCTAGCTCAGCAGGTTAACATCAACATCCAACACTCTGGGGAAGAACTAACATTAGAGAGATTCAGACTAAAATGATTGGAGCATCATTTTATTGACCTCTCAGCTGTGCTATTTAACTAAGTCTGCCTATTTTTAGAGATTAAAGAATTCAACTAAAAGGTCTTCACTAGATGACTATGCTGCAAAGTCAAATTTAGCTGCCATTTAAGCAAGGGTTTTTGGAAATAAATAGTGCTACCTCATTCCATTGCAGAATGGCTAGACATGCTGCCCAACACAAAGGCACCAGCAGGCTGCAGTCAGTCCTGAGAAAGAAACATCCATCAGTGTTAAGAGTGGGGATCACATCAGCTTAGCCACATAATGGGCCTATAAATCTCTTAGTCCCAGCAGCTGTGGCGCTACTCTGTTATGTCTGGCTGATCTATGGGCTGCATTTAACACAGGAACTGGCTAAAGTCTCTGGGAAGCCATTCTGCCTCACAGACAGTGTGGCTGATGCTCTGTCTTCACTACAGCAATCAAATTTGAAAGGTGTCTCTGTGTCTGTGTGTGTGGTGAGGGGGTGGGGGAGATTACTCGCCAGGAGATTTCTGGTGGCAATCAGGTTGTGATTCATATCTGAGTATCAGATTACAGTGTCAGAGAGGATAACCGCTCAAACCACACGGAAGAGGGTGGGGTAAAGGCACTCACTGCCATTAAAACAGCCTGACCCTGCCGTTTTGATAAACTGACAGATGGGGCAGACTAAGGCAGTGGTTCCTAACCAGGGGTACAAGGACCCTGGGGGTACCACTCTCAGACAGAGAAATTACAACATAACGTAAACAAGACTAATACAGCCGAACATCTTGGATTAGGATAGGACATTATAATTGTACTAAACTCATATACCACATGACCAAAAGTATGTGGACACTTGCTCATCAAACATATCTTTCCAAAATCATGGGCATTAATATGGAGTTGGTCCTCCCTTTGCTATAACAGCCTCCACTCTTCTGGGAAGGCTTTCCACTAGATGTTGGAACATTGCTGCTGCGGGGACTTGGTTCCATTCATCCACAAGAGCATTAGTGAGGTCGGGCACTGATGTTGGGCGATTAGGCCTGGCTTACAGTCAGCGTTCCAATCGATCCCAAAGGTGTTCGATGTGGTTCTGGTCAGGGCTCTGTGCAGGCCAGTCAAGTTCTTCCACACCAATCTCAACAAACCATTTCTGTATGGACCTGCATGGGGGCATTGTTATGATGAAACAAGGGCCTTCCACAAACTGTTGCTACAAAGTTGGAAGCACAAAATCGTCTAGATTGTCACTGTATGCTGTAGCGTTAAGATTTCTCTTCACTGGAACTAAGGGGCCTAGGCCCAAACCATGAAAAGCCACCCCAGATCATTATTCCTCCTCCACCAAACTTTACAGTTGGCATTGTGCATTGAGGCAGGTAGCGTTCTCCTGGAATCCACCAAACCCAGATTCGTCAGTCGGACGAAGAACGTGTAACCTACTTCATGAAGCACCCGACGAACAGTTCTTGTGCTGACCTTTCTTCCAGAGGCGGTTTGGAACTCAGTTGTGAGTGTTGCAATAGAGGACAGACAATTTGTATGCGCTGCGTGCTTCAGCACTCGTCGGTCCCGTTCTGTGAGCTTGTGTGGCCTACGACTTTGTAGCTGAGCCATTGTTGCTCCTAGACGTTTCATCTTCAACATAATAGTCCTTACAGTTGACCGTGGCAGCTATAGCAGGGCAGAAATTTTACAAACTGACTTGTTGGAAAGGTGGCATACTATGACAATGCCACACTGAAAGTTACTGAGCTCGTCAGTAAGGCCATTCTACTCCAATGTTTGTCTATGGAGATTGAATGGCTGTGTGCTCAATTTGTTTACACCTGTCAGCAATGGGTGTGGCAGCAAACAAAAGCCATGCATTATACTGTCATCAAAGTATGTGAAGCATGCTATGTTTGTCTGAAACTGGTTTTGCTTGAATCAGCCTTCATTTGTCTCAGTATGCATAGTGAAGGTGCATATATGCTCAAGGCATGTCGGCAGTTGCCTTTCTGTATACACTGTTCATGTCCTTTAAACATGTACACAGTAAGACTATGTATTGGCAATAGCACTGGAGACATCTAATATAGCCATAAGGATGCATTTAAATTACTGTAAGCTGCGTCTCAGTGCGTTGTTTACTAACTGACACAGAGTAAGATGTTTGAATACACCTGATGTGTGTTACTGCATTTCAGACACAATTCCTGCCATCACAAAATAGGAATCAAAATAGGAATAGACAAACATAATGATGTTGTAGATGTTGAGACACATGCCATTCTGTACATATAGACCCCTTTAAGCTCTGTATCTCTGGAGCTGCAACTCATCGTTTAACCTTTTCTTACTTCTGCTCAGTAGCATGCAGTCTGAGCTATTACCCTATAAAAGATCAGAGGGATCTCCCATTACAGGCTGATTGGAGCAACTGGTGAGCTTCCAGGTTGGAGTCCCGCTCCTTGAAAGCGACACTCTAGCCTTTAGCTCAGTGTGGATGTTGCCTGTAATCCATGGCTTCTGGTTGGGATATGTACATACGGTCACTGTGGGGGCGACGTCGTCGATGCACTTTTTATTGATGCCGGTGACAGAGGTGGTAAACTCCTCAATGCCACTGTATGAATCTTTACACCTCCTGCTATATTGTGGATAAAGAGTTACATGTCTAACAGGACACAGAGGGTGTTCTTTAATGGAATGTGATTTTCTGGATTTTTTTTCTCATTTTGTCTGTTATAGTTGAAGTGTACCTATGATGAAAATTACAGGCCTCTCTCATCTTTTTAAGTGGGAGAACTTGCACAATTGGTGGCTGACAATACTTTTTTGCCCCACTGTAAGTATTCAGCTCCCTGAGGACATACATGTGGCAGCAATTACAGCTGTGAGTCAGTCTTCTTCAGTAAGCCCCTAAGAGCTTTGCACACCTGGATTGTGTAATATTTCCCTATTATTCTTTTCAACGTTTTTCAAGCTCTGTTGGGGATCATGGCTAGACATCAATCATTAAGTCTTGCCATAGTATTTCAAGCAGATTTATGTCAAAACTGTATTTTGGCCACATGTTGTTTTGCAGTATTACTTTAGTGCTTTGTTGCATACACAATTAATGTTTTTTTTWATTTTGTATATTTGCGTTCTTCTTTTCACGCTGTCATTTAGGTCAGTATTGTGGATTTACTACAATGTTGTTGATCCATCATCCGTTTTCTCCCATCACAGCCATTGAATTCTGTAGCTGTTTTAAAATCACCAAGGCCTCATCGTAACATCCCTGAGCGGTTGCATCCTTGTCCTGCAGCTCAGTTCAGAAGGACGACTATCTTTGATGTGTCTGGGTAGTTTAATACATAATACACAGCATAATTATTCACTTGACCATGCTTAAAGAGATATTCAATGTCTGATTTGATATTGTTACCTATTTACCAATCACTGCCCTTTTATGAGGCTTTTGAAAAGCTCCCTAGTCTTTGTAGTTGAATCTGTGCTTGATATTCAATACTTGACTGATGGACCTTACAGATGTTGTATGTATGGGCGACAGAGGAAGGGTTAGTCATTTAAAAATCATGTCAACCCCTATTATTTCACATAGAGTGAGTCCATGTAACTTTTTATGTGATATGGTAAGTCACATTTTACTCCTGAACTCATTTAGTCTTGCAAAGGGGCTGAATACTTATGCAACGACTATATTTTAGTTATTACATTTTTTATTCATATTTTTTTATCACATTTTTCTTCCACTTTGACATAACATAGTATTTTGTGTATATTGTTGACTTTTTTTTTTTTTTTTTTACAATTAAATCAACTTTAATCCCACTTTTTAACACAATAAAATGTGAAGAAATCTAAGGGGTCTGAATAGTTTTGCAAGGCACTATTAAGCCTATTAAGTTCGAGTTAGCCTGGCCTATAACTCCCTCCTGTCCTGTGAGAGAAACACAATAAGATTAGAAAAATTATGGATAACAAAAGAGATTGAAAATAAACAAACCTTGACAGTGAAAGAAGTTGAAAATGTATGTGAGGAAAATGGGACCGCACCTATTAGACTGAGCATTTAATTCATGGAAATCTCTTAAGGCCCAGCGTGTTTCTCTTCTAAAAGGCATTGGTGTCTTATGAATCTCTCTGTCAGCTAGCTGGGTTAAATCATTGCGGCTGCATCTGAAATTGCACCATAATCCCTATGTAGAGCACTACATTCCTAGTCAAAACTACTGCACTATGTAAGGAATAGGGTACCATTTTGGACGCACTCTGGGTTTGTAATATATCAGAGAGCCTGAACGAGGCGTGACAGAGAGAACAGAACAGATATTTTACTGATGTAAAGGATGACAAGTCTCATGCTTAATGTTTCATAGAACATAAAGCTTGCAAGGCGAAGGAGATTGCATCACGCCATCATGTTACAATTAGGTCACACTATAAATCTGACAAGAAGACACAGTGGCAGAATAAATTTATCACAAAATCGAAGAGCAACCTCTGTCTGGTGGAGTCCACAAAGCATATTGCATGTAACAAACAGTTACATGAACTACAGCATGGTCAAGCAAGATAATGTTTCTGACATTTTTGGCCCACTAAACTATTGATTGATTGATTTAGAACCACAGATAACCACACAAATCGTAAAGAAAACAGGAGCTGCCTCCACTATTCCAGCACCATTTCAACTTCAACATTTCAACATCATCAAATGCTTAGTCTAGTCTAATACAGTGACAACTAAAATATAGACCATAAAGCTTGCGAGGCGAAGGAGATTGCATCATGCCATCATATTATAATTAGGTCATACTATATCCGGTGAACACAAATAGTACCCTATTTCCTATATAGTAGTAGACTATTGTTGACCACAGGGCTCTGGTCACAAGTAGTGCACTATATAAGGAATAGGGTGCTATTTAGGACTCAGTTACTGTCTGTGCATATCAATTATTCCTTACAAGTACTCTTTACAATGTTCATTAATTACTTCACATGATTTAATGCAGCTATCATGACGGAACGATGAATTAAAGAGATTGAACGGGATCTTAAACACTTACAAATTCCTAGCATATATGAATTTCAGGATGACAAAATAATTATAATTTGCAGTGTGTAACATCATATGAAATGGATGACGTTGTACACAATTGTGCACGATTTTCAGGGAGCCGTTTTGGCTCGTGAGCACTACTTCAAAACTACTGGCTGAAATMAACCCTCCCGCTGTCCTCAGGTCAATGACCCAACCCGACACTGTGTTGTCCTCGGGTCATTTTGACCCGACATAGTGTTGTCCTCGGATCATTTTGACCCGACACTGTGTTGTCCTCGGGTCATTTTGACCCGACACAGTGTTGTCCTCGGGTCATTATGACCCGACACTGTGTTGTCCTCGGGTCATTATGACCCGACACTGTGTTGTCCTCGGGTCATTATGACCCGACACTGTGTTGTCCTCGGGTCATTATGACCTGACATAGTGTTGACACTACCGCTGTCCTTGGGTCATTTTGACCCGACACTGTGTTGATTAACCCTCCCACTGTCCCCGGGTCATTTTGACCCGACACTGTGACCCAGCACTGTGTTGATTAACCCTCCCACTGTCCCCGGGTCATTTTGACCCGACACTACAGCAGTGAAAACAATCACCTCCATGATATTATGCAACTTGAAATTTGATGACTTGTCCTAGACTGAACCCAGTAGTACAAAAGTGAATGGGTACATGTCCGTACATGTCCAGACATGGAGGCCGCTTTATCCAACCAAGGTTTTATCCAGCCAAGGCCCTTTTATTCAACTGAAGTTGTTTTATCCAGCCGAGGCCTTTTTATCCAGCCGAGGCCTTTTTATCCAGCCGAGGCCTTTTTATCCAGCCGAGGCCGTTTTATCCAGCCGAGGCCGTTTTATCCAACCGAGGTTGTTTAAACAAAACCTTTTATAGCACATCTTTTTAATGGATTTATAAAACATAGAGCTACTTATGAGGCTATAAAAATATTAACAAACCCAGTTATAAAGCTAATTGCTAATAGTAAGGGGTAAATATTTCACCATTGTCTATTGATTAAGTTCTTATCAATGTATGTTAATGATTGTCGCCTTAGTGCTCTACTCAATCAGATCCGCTTTAGCCGACATCCGCATAGCGGTTGTTTTGGCGGTGTCAGAGGTGGAACTATTGTTAGAGCTGTAAAATCCACAAGGAGCTCTCGGCATTCTACCTAAAGCGGACATTGCCATTGACTGCACGGAGTCGCGTTAACAGACATCCCATTCAGCCGTGTTTCGTTGGAACACTGGAATGTAAGATGAAATCTACTTTCGTTGGAACACTGGAATGTAAGATGTAATCTACACCTCCATTATTATTGGAAACAATGTTGATTCAACCAGTGATTGCCCAGTGGGTAGTGTCTAGTTTCTTATTTCTGTTTGCTGAACCTTCAACCCAGCAGTCAGGACACACGTCTACTTGTCAATCTGCCTCGCCCCCCCTGATGTCCTTCAAGAACTCCTTTCAATTGCTGAAACTATTTCTCCGAGCTGACTTCTATGTTGGCTTTCAATCTACTCAGAAAATTGAATCACAGATGTCCCTTCCCCAGTGTGTGGATGTGTGTGGGGTATGCTTCTGTGAGAATGAAAAGAGTTCAATRAACAAACAGTGCTGTACTTACACAAGCTAACAATATGAATTCCATTCCTGTGGTGCAGCACATTGTGTATTACATTCTCTCCTAGCCTGAGGATGTATTCCTCACAATTAACAAACATGAAACGCACCACCACTCACTCCGAGGTCAAGCGGCACAATTTACTAAAAGTAATTAATGGGTCAGAAATGTTATACGTTCTATACTATAATTTGTAAATGGATATGGAGGAGATACTCTGTGAGAAATGTTTCACATGTCCCCATTGGTGATACGGTAGGAAAGTACTGCTTAATTTGACAGTTATTTGAAAGCATTTATCTGTAGAGTATGAATTCGAGGGGATCCTACAACACAATCGTTTTGGCAACAGCTCCGTCTAAAGTCTGTAGTAGGTGTAGGCACCAAATGGGAGAAGATGGGAAATAAAGGAATGGAAAATAGATAAGATAAATGCATTTAATCTTGTTGTGCCAAAGAGAACCAATAGTGTCTGAGGACTGCCCTTCTCAAAAGGTTGTTAGAATTTCAGACACAGCTAAATTGTCAAGCTTGGTGCGGATGTTGCCTGTAATCCATGGCTTCTAGTTGGGAAATGTACGTACGGTCACTGTGGGGGCGACATCGTCAATGCACTTATTGATGAAGCCGGTGACTGAGGTGCTAAACTATTCAATGCCACTGGATGAATCCCAGAACATATTCCAGGCTGTGCTAGCAAAACAGTCCTGTAGCGTAGCATCCGCGTCATCTGACCACRTCCGTATTGAGCGAGTCACTGGTACTTCCTGCTTTAGTTTGCCAAATGGAGGGCGAGGGAGAGCTTTGTATGCATCTCTGTCTGTGGAATAAAGGTGGTTTAGAGTTTTTTTCCTCTGGTTGCACATGTGACATTATGGTGGAAATGAGGTAAAACGGATTTAAGTTTGCCTATATTAAAGTCCCCGGCCACTAGGAGCGCTGCTTCTGGATGAGCATTTTCTTGTTTTCTTATGGCCTTATACAGCTCGTTGAGCTTAGTGCCAACATCGGTTTGTGGTGGTAAATGGATGGTAACTAAAAAATATAGATGAACACTCTCTCTTGGTAGATAGTGTGGTCTACAGCTTATCATGAGGTACTCTGCCTCCAGGCGAGCAATACCTTGAGACTTCCTTAATTTTAGACATCGCGCACCAGCTGTTATTAACAAAAAAGACACACACCCACCTCTCGTCTTACCGGACGTAGTTTTCTGTCCTGCCGATGGAAAACCCAGCCAACTGTATATTATCCATGTCGTTGTTCAGCCATGACTCGATGAAACATAAGATATTGCCGTTTTTAATGTCCCGTTGGTAGGATAGTCTCGAACGGAGCTCATCCAGTTTATTCTCCAGTGATTGCACCTTGGCCAATAGAACGGATAGTAGAGGCGGGTTACTCACTCGACGACGAATTCTCACAAGGCACTCCGATCTCCGTCCCCTCTATTTCCGTCTTTTCTTCACGCGAATGACAGGGATTTGGGCCCAGTCTCGGAAAAGCAGTATATCATTCGCATTAGACTCATTAAAGAAATAACCTGGATTGCATTTGAGATTACATTAAAAGTATCTTATATTGTGCAAGTGATCAAATAAAATAACATTTTATTTGTCACATACACATGGTTAGCAGATGTTAATGCGAGTGTAGTGAAATGCTTGTGCTTCTAGTTCCGACAATGCAGTAACAACCAACGAGTAATCTAACCTAACAATTCCACAATTCCACTACCTTATACACACAAGTGTAAAGGGATAAAGAATATGTACATAAAGATATATGAATGAGTGATGGTACAGAACGGCATAGGCAAGATGCAGTAGATGGTATCGAGTACAGTATATACATATACATTTATTAAGTGGCATTGTTTAAAGTGGCTAGTGATACATTTTTGATCAATTTCCATCAATTACCATTATTAAAGTGAGCTGGAGTTGAGTCAGTCACGTATGTTGGCAGCAGCCACTAATGTTAGTGGTGGCTGTTTGAGATAGATGGCCTTGAGATAGAAGCTGTTTTTCAGTCCTCTCGGTCCCTGCTTTGATGCACCTGTACTGACCTCGCCTTCTGGATGTGATAGCGGGGTGAACAGGCAGTGGCTCGGTGGTTGTTGTCCTTGATGATCTTTATGGCCTTCCTGGGACATTGGGTGGTAGGTGTCCGAGGGCAGGTAGTTGCCCCCAGTGATGCTTTGTGCAGACTCACTACCCTCTGGAGAGCCTTACGGTGCGGAGCATTGCCGTACCAGGCAGGGTGATACAGCCAAACAGGATGCTCTCGATGGCATCTGTAGTTGTGTGAGTGCTTTTGGTGACAAGCCGAATTTCTTCAGCTCTGAGGTGAAGAGGGCGCTGCTGCGTCTTCTTCACAATGGTCTGTATGGGTGGACCATTCAGTTTGTCCGTGATGTGTACGCCAGGAACTTAAAACTTACTACCCTCTTCACTACTGTCCCGTCGATGTGGATAGGGGGGTGCCTCCTCTGCTGTTTCCTGAAGTCCACAATCATCTCCTTTGTTTTGTTGACGTGAGTGTGAGGTTATTTCCTGACACCACACTCCGAGGGCCCTCACCTCCTCCCTGTAGGCCGTCTCGTCATTGTTGGTAATCAAGCCTACCACTGTAGTGTCGTCCGCAAACTTGATGTATGAGTGGAGCGTGCATGGCCACGCAGTCGAGGGTGAACAGGGAGTACAGGAGAGGGCTCAGAACGCACCCTTGTGGGGCTCCAGTGTTGAGGATCAGCGGGGTGGAGATGTTGTTACTACCCTCACCACCTGGGGGCGGCCGTCAGGAGTCCAGTACCAGTTGCACAGGGCGGGGTCGAGACCCAGGGTCTCGAGCTTGATGACGAGTTTGGGAGGGTACTATGGTGTTAAATGCTGAGCTGTAGTCGATGACAGCATTCTCACATAGGTATTTCTCTTGTCCAGATGGGTTAGGGCAGTGTGCAGTGTGGTTGCGATTGCGTCATCTGGGCCTAATTGGGCGTTAACGCAATATTCGATGTGGGTTCTACGCGGTGTTCTATGGGTCAGGCTGTTTGGTGGCGTGAGGGTGATATGTGCTTTTGACCTAGTTTCAAGGAACTCTGGGTCAGTGATGTACTCGCAAGTGTAATGCTCACGGGGCGTGTAGTTGTGCCGTGCTATTAAGTTGTAGTTCTTCTAGTCTCACATTCTACGTCTTTCGTTGGTGTGGCTTTATATAAGATGTGATCTTCTTACATAGTGGGACCGCCGTGTTTGGTCGCCTCTTCTTTGGGGCTTTGGTATTCCGAAGCATGTTGGATACAGCCATGACTGGGAAGAGGGGAGGATTGATGAATTATGTACGTAAACACACTCAGCCAAGCTTGGTCGCGACAGCTTGCAGGATGTGGGCGTGGGTATGCGGTCTGGGCCTGCGATTCTTGCGAGGTTCTAAAACGTTTTGGAGATATGTTTTACTCACCGTCGGGGTGCAGTGAAGGACGCAGTCCGGCAGGTTTTTGTTGTAGCGCGGCCCGCGTGTCCAGTGGGAGTGCTGATTGTTATCGCTTGGCGTATTGTCGCTCAATATAGCGAGCAAATAAGTTATTTAGTCTGTCTGGGAGCAAGACATCCTGGTCCGTGGATCGGGCTGGGTTTTTTTTTTTGTTAATCCGTGATTGAACTGTAGAAACCCACTGCGCTACATACCTTTGTGTGAGCGCGTTGAACTTGGCCAACTCTACTTGTCTCATATTACTGACCTTGTGCTTGCTATTGATTTGCTCACTTGTGGAGGGATAGCTAACTGTTTTCATTTCAGTTTATGTGTTGGGTTACCACTACCGCTGGTTAAACGCTGTGGTGGCTCGCCGACCAGCCGCCGGCGAATGGCTGCCATCATCCACGGTTTCTGGTTTGGGAATGTTTTTAATAATTGCTGTTGTTTTAATAACAACAATGTTGTTGTTGGACGCAATGAGGAACAATATCCAATCCACGTGAACGAAGCAGTCTTAAAGCGTGGAAATCAGATTGGTTCGGACCAGCGCGTTGAAACAGACCTGAGCGCGGGAGCTTCTTTTTTAGTTTCTGTCTGTTAGGCTGGAAGCAACAAAATGGAGTCGTGTCAGCTTTTCCGAAACGGAGGGCGGCGGGAGGGCCTATGATATGCGTCGCGAAGTTAGAATAACAATGATCTCAGGTGTTTTACCAGCCCTGGTTGCGCAATCGATATTGCTGATAGAATGTTAGGGAGTCTTGTTTTCAGATTAGCCTTGTTAAAATCTCCCAGCTACAATGAATGCAGCCTCAGGATAGTTGTGGTTTCCAGTTTTACAATAGTCAAATAAAGTTCGTTCGGGGCATAGTGTGTGTTCGGGCTCCTGGGGTGGCAAATCATGTTTTTAGCGAGGCGGGACTTATGGGGATCTATCTCCAATTCTCGTCTGTAGGAGCTAATCGCGGTGAGGATGGACATTTCCTGATATGTGGTTGAACGGGAAGCGACTCTGTAAGTTGTTGCGAGTGACAAGTAAGTAAGGACTGTGTCGATGTTCTCGCATGTAGTGCATCGTTTTATTATTCCAACAGGATCTTGCGTGCGTGGTGGGTTCTTTGTGCCCTGTCACACGCCAGGATCTCGTTACGGTGTGGTGTTCGATGAGGCGGTCTATCTCTCCCCGGTCCCGGCGCCGCTCGGCGCCCCGGCCCGCTTTCGCTTCTCTTACCGAAAGAATGGTGTTTTTGGGGGCGTTTTGCAGCTTGTTTCTGTCGGCGCGATGCGTGAAGAAACCAGCTGGCTGCATCGACTCCGATAGCGTCTCTCGAGTGAGCCATGTTTCCGTGAAGCAAAAAACTTTACAGTCTCTGATGTCTCTCTGGAAGGCAACCCTTGCTCGGATTTCATCAACCTTGTTGTCAAGAGACTGGACATTGGCGAGTAGTATGCTAGGGAGTGGTGCGCGATGTGCCCYTCTCCGGAGCTTGACCAGAAGACCGCTTCGTTTGCCCCTTTTACGGCGACATTGTTTAGGTTCSCCGGCTGGGATCAGATCCATTGTKRMGGGTGGAAGGCAAAARACKMGATCCGCTTCGGGAAAGTCATATTCCTGGTRGTAARGATGGTGAGTTGACGTTGCTCTTATATTCAGCAGTTCCTCCCGACTGTATGTAATGAAACCTAAGATTACCTGGGGTAACAATGTAAGAAATAACACGTAAAAAAACAAAATACTGCATAGTTTCCTAGGAACGCGAAGCGAGGCGGCCATCTCTGTCGGCGCCGGAAGTCAGTCAGTCAATGCTGTTCAAGATTCTGCGCAGATAATTATAGCAATTTTGAAGATCTCCGCAGACCTGCGGCATTTGCATGCAATCTTGAACACAGGTTGATGTTTATTGTCATGCCCTGGAGGCAGAAGTGATCGGTTTCCACTAGATTGGCCTCCACTAGATTGGCCTGCTGCAAAGTCAAAATTGGCTATATCGTAAAAATTCATGAATATAAAAATGTGCTTTTTGGTCTTAATTTAAGGTTAGGGTTATGCATTAGGGTTAGCAGTGCGGTTAGGATTTGGTTTAAAATAATATTTTATGACTTTGTGGCTTTGCCAGCTAGTGACCCTTCTGTAGCGCTACCTCCAGGAAAAGACTCATGACAATAAATGCCAATCTGCATCTTTAACATGCACACTTCCTATGATTACATAGGAATACATTTATAATGACATTAAGCTAACCTTAAAATGTGGCCATGGATGTGCTACTCATTGGTTGAATAAATAGTGTAATATTAGTTTGTAAGATTTACTGTATTACAAAAGTATTACTGAATTGTATTTGGTTGACAACGCAGCCAAATACAAACATTTAACGGACATCTAATGCTTGGATAGTTTCATCTGACCCACTGGCTTAATCCTATTCTTTAACTTTTATTTTTGGTTAAGTTGAAGATGTGAATCCAGAATATAATTTGTTAACAAGTTAATATGCTATTTACTGTATTGCAAAAGTATAATTGAATTGTGTTTGGTTGTCAACGCAATGTATCTTTTGTGCCACTGACTTAGTCTGGCTTTAATTCCACTTTGTCTACATATTAGTCATTTATATGTTGGATTCATATGTTTATATGTTCTCAACCAACAAGCAAAGTTAAAGAATAGGACTAAATCAGATCAAACTTTATTTAAAGTGTATTTAAAGTGATTTGATTCAGTCCTATTCTTTAACTTAGATTTTTGGTTTAGATGGAGACGTGAATTCAACATATTAATGGTTACCTTGAAGATGACATGTGAAATCAACCAAAGCTTGAAAAACCTTAGGCCAGAGGTGTCAAACTCATTCCACGGAGGGCTGAGTGTCTGCGTATTTTAGCTCCTCCCTTGTACTTGATCGATGAATTAATGTCACTAATTAGTAAGGAACTCCCCTCACCTGCTTGTCTAAGTCTTAAATGAAAGGAAAACGCCAATCCCTGCAGACACTAGGACCTACATTTCATTTGCTGTGTTAAACCTACCCTTTGGAATGACTTTGATAGCAACAGTGAATCCATTTACTTGTTAAGAGATCTCTTAATAATTATTCTCATGATAGCACATTGGTAGTAGTCATTGGTAGTGACAAATATTTAAGCTAAACTGTGCTTGGTTAAAACCCTGGATGGGAGACCAAATCCAGATCAACTCTCCAGTAGGAGGTGCTGCCCAGCCTATAGTTTTTTTCTGATAGTTGATATAACGTTGAAGATCTGACATTATTTCAAAGGTAGAAATGCAACATATTTTATACACGTTTTGCCTATGTTGAAAATTGGTTTCATTGATGACATAATCCTGTGGTCGAAATTTCACCCTCAAAACAATAGTTGATCACTTTTTTCAAATCCAATGTATTGTAGCGACCCGCACAGACAGCTGTGTGTTATGTGTTAGGCTAGGAGGTGGTTGTGTTGTACTGACCAGTGCCCAGTGTTCGCGGGGTCCGACATGTCAATCAACCTGCTATCTGCCAATCACGGGAATGCCTGGAATGTTCTGATGCCGGGCATCCTGGCGGTTGGCGGAGTGGCGTGGGCAGGGGGATGGAGCATGGGAGGTTAAGACCCGGTTTGGCCTTTGTTCTCTCTTTTTTTACGTCTGGGCTTCACAAGAGAAGGTCACGATTGGCTTGTGGGTTATCTGTCATTTATTTGGCGTGGGCTAAGGCCAAACAGTAGCCTGTGTAAAGTTGGTTTAATAAACCGTCGATTCGCAAACTCAATCCTATGTCTGGACAATTGTTCATTTATGATCTAGTCAGGTCATTACAGTATTTTCAACGTAGATTCCACATCACAATACATTGAAAAATTACATTGAAACAACATAGATTCAACCAGTTTGTGCCCAGTGGGGAGATCTGTTGTCTTCTGTTGAAGGGTTTATGCTCTTTGCTCTGATTCTCTTTGTTAATAAAACCCAAACAGTTATTCTAATAAAACAGAAAGCCAAGGCAATATTGAGATTTAAAAACCTTGAACTTAAGATTGTTGTAGTTTTTCTTATGTTGTCCATAAGTTATTGTACACAGTATGTTGTGTTGTTGTATATCTGAATCATTCCTGTCCACTCCTCTCCAGAGCTAGAGTATAGAGATTCTGGGGATGTTTTAACCTTATTTACCAGCCAAGTCACCTCTAATGTATGTGAAGTCTACATAATAACTCTATCACTGAAGACAGCGGAGGGCACAGCCCCACACCTGTAGGAGGGAAGAACAGAGTAGTGGGAGTAAGAGCTTCAGTCCAAACCAAGGCCTGGGTGGTGTGGTGTAGGATGATAGCACTTTCTGGCTTTGGTTGGGTCCCAAGTGTTTCTGTGAAGACACTGCTGTCTTTAGACTTTAGAGAACATGTCTGGTACATTGTGGGGTAAAACACAGATACCTCTTGGAACAATAGAGTGGTCGTTGCTGGGTTACGCAAACATATTCATCTCACTTGGATAGTGACAAGTCATCTCTGTTACAACACACCCCTCGCTCACCTCAACTACTGTGTTCAGGTTGAACTTTTTTTCTACTTCTTCTGTTTGTCCAAACAGTGGTAGGTTTTACCCACCAGAGCTGTGCAAATCATAGGATATATTTTTATGTGGGCCATCAACACCTAACCCTTGGATGCGGCAGGTAGCTGACAAGGTGAAAAATCTGTCAATGTGCCCTTGAGCAAGGCTATTAACCCTACATGCTTCAGGGTTCCTGTTAATAATGGGTCTCTTTGGGACATGCAAAATGTGTTTTATGTAATACACACTTGTAGGCCTACATGTGTGAAATAGGACAAATATAAGCACCTGCCAAATTATATTATTGTAAAGATAGTGTGGCCAGAGCTGATAGTGCGTCACAAGCTGTTACGAAACCAAATCCCCATTCTTAACCAAGCATTGTCCTGTCAGTCACTTCTATAACACACCCCTCAAGTATGCAGCTTGAATAGACTTATCAGTGAGCCAAGACCAGCTCAATTAATCCCTTGTGTCACTGAGTTGTGCAAATGTGAATTTTCCCAGGGGTGTTGGGAAATACAATTTGCTAGTAACAGATGACATTCATATCCGGCTACCCGGTTAATGCACTAAATAAACTTCCGTTAGTGCTAAACACGGCTGCTAGAATCTTGACTAGAACCCAAAAATGTGATCATATTATCTAGTGCTAGCCTCTCTACACTGGCATCCTGTTTAGGCAAGGGCTGATTAAGGTTTTACTGCCAGCCTACAAAGCATTGCATGGGCTTGCTCCTACGTATCTTTCCGATTTGGTCCTGCCGTACATACCTACACGTACTCTACGGTCACAAGATGCAGGCCTCCTTACTGTCCCTAGAATTTCTAAGCAAACAGCTGGAGGCAGGGCTTTCTCCTATAGAGCTCCATCTTTATGGAATGGTCTGCCTACCCATGTGAGAGACGCAGACTCGGTCTCAACCATTAAGTCTTTATTGAAGACTCATCTCTTCAGTAGGTCCTATGATTGATTGTAGTCTGGACCAGGAGTGTGAAGGTGAATGGAAAGGCACTGGAGCAACGAACCGCCCTTGCTGTCTCTGCCTGGCAGGTTCCCCTCTCTCCACTGGGATTCTCTGCCTCTAACCCTATTACAGGGGCTGAGTCACTGGCTTACTGGTGCTGTTCCATGCTGTCCCTAGAAGGGATGTGTCACTTGAGTGGGTTGAGTCACTGATGTGATTTTCCTGTCTGGGTTGGCATCCCCCCTTGAGTTGTGCCATGGCGGAGATCTTTGTGGGCTATACTCGGCCTTGTCTCAGGATGGTAAATTGGTGGTTGAAGATATCCCTCTAGCGGTGTGGGGGCTATGCTTTGGCAAAGTGGGTGGGGTTTGTCATGGAAAATTGCAAGATGATGTTATAATGCTTGTAAGATTATGTTATAATGCTTGTATTACATTATAATAGTTGTTACATTTGACAGAATAGAGTATTGTGTGTGTGTGTGTGTGTTCCACTAAGGATGGGCCTCTATGAAATAGCACTGACAAAGGAGATTAATGATGTCTTTGGGTGATAAAACCTAAAGAGCATTCCAGATAACATGAGGTAATGGTTCTGTGCTATGAAGTACCAGGAACGAGATTAGAACCTCGTCTGAGGGACCAAACTGAACGATAATTTATAGCGAATGTTATCTGGTTATGGGATACTCCTTTCTCAAGTAAAAGTCCCTTTGTGAATAGTTCCTAATATCTGTGGTTCGTCATGTAGGTTCAGAGGGGTGTATCTTGGCTACAAAAGATCTTTGTAATTTTCTGTAGTCACTTTCAATGGTTCATTAGAGATAGCGTATCATTGAAAGTCAAAGGCTATTGCAAAGCTTATTAAAGATGTAGTTTAAGTATAACTCTGACTGGTGTGTAGTATGTAACTCTCCTCATTTGGTAAAGCAGAAATATGCCACCACAGGTTATATACTGCCTGTTTGGCCCTGTACGGGGGTATCGTCGAATGGGCCACAGTGTCTCCTGACCCCTCCTGTCTCAGCCTCCAGTATTTATGCTGCAGTAGTTTAGGTGTCGGGGGGCTAGGGTATGTCTGTTATATCTGGAGTATTTCTCCTGTCTTATCCGGTGTCCTGAATCTCAAATATAAAATATATTTTGATTTGTTTAACACTTTTTTTGGTTACTACATGATTCCGTATGTGTTATTTTATAGTTTTGATGTTTTGATGTCATTATTCTACAATGTAGAATAATGTGTTGACCACAAGTTCTCAATGGGATTAAGGTCTGGGGAGTTTCCTGGCCATGGACCCAAAATATCAATGTTTTGTTCCCCGAGCCACTTACTTATCACTTTTGCCTTATGGCAAGGTGCTCCATCATGCTTGAAAAGGCATTGTTCGTCAACAAACTGTTCCTGGATGGTTGGGAGAAGTTGCTCTTGGAGGATGTGTTGGTACCATTCTTTATTCATGGCTGTGTTCTTAGGCAAAATTGTGAGTGAGCCCACTCCCTTGGCTGAGAAGCAGCCCCACACATGAATGGTCTCAGGATGCTTTACTGTTGGCATGACACAGGACTGATGGTAGCGCCCCAAACAATCGGAAAGGGGATTCATCAGAGAAAATAACTTTACCCCAGTCCTCAGCAGTTCAATCCCTGTACCTTTTGCAGAATATCAGTCTGTCCCTGATGTTTTTCCTGGAGAGAAGTGGCTTCTTTGCTGCTCTTCTTGACACCAGGCCATCCTCCAAAAGTCTTCGCCTCACTGTGCATGCAGATGCACTCTCACCAGCCTGCTGCCATTCCTGAGCAAGCTTTGTACTGGTGGTGCCCCAATCCCGCAGCTGAATCAACTTTAGGAGATCAACTTTCTTGGGCGCCCTGAAGCCTTCTTCACAACAATTTAACCGCTTTCCTTGAAGTTCTTGATGATCCGATAAATGGTTGATTTAGGTGCAATCTTACTGGCAGCAATATCCTTGCTTGTGAAGCCCTTTTTGTGCAAAGCAATGATGACGGCACGTGTTTCCTTGCAGGTAACCATGGGTGACAGAGGAAGAACAATGATTCCCAGCACTACCTTCCTTTTGAAGCTTCCAGTCTGTAATTCAAACTCAATCAGCATGACAAAGTGATCTCCAGCCTTGTCCTCGTCAACACTCACACCTGTGTTAACGAGAGAATCACTGACATGATGTCAGCTGGTCCTTTTGTGGCAGGGCTGAAGTGCAGTGGAATTGTTTTGGGGGGATTCAGTCCATTTGCATGGCAAAGAAGGACTTTGCAATTAATTGCAATTCATCTGATCACTCTTCATAACATTCTGGAGTATATGCAAATTTTACGTCAT
Source organism: Salvelinus sp. IW2-2015 (assembly GCF_002910315.2). Taxonomy (NCBI): domain Eukaryota; kingdom Metazoa; phylum Chordata; class Actinopteri; order Salmoniformes; family Salmonidae; genus Salvelinus; species Salvelinus sp. IW2-2015. The sequence goes on from NC_036869.1 coordinate 12,651,428, forward strand.
AAAAAAATTGAAGGCAGTCAATTCAGGAAGTGAAATTCAATTAAATTCAATATTGAAAAGAGGGCATTTATTTTCAATGACTTCTCAATGAACTGAAATGTAGAAGCTATACTGAACAAATATATAAACGCAACATGCAACAATTTCATTAATTTTAATGAGTTACAGTTCATATGAGGAAATCAGTCAATTTGAAATAAATTCATTAGAACCTAATCTATGGGGTTTCACATGACTGGGAATACAGATATGCATCTGTTGGTCACAGATACCTTAAAAAAATGGGCCTCACAATGGGCCTCAGAATCTCGTCACGATATTTTTGTGCATTCAAATTGCCATCAATAAAAGGAAATTGTGTTCGTTGTATGTAGGTTGTGCCTGCGCATACCATAACCCCACTGCCACCATGGGGCACTCTGTTCACAACGTTGACATCAGCAAACCGTTCGCCCACACGAGGCCATACATGTGTTCTGCGGCTGCGAGAGCGGTTGGACGTACTGCCAAATTCTCTAAAACGACGTTGGAGGTGGCTTATGATAGAGAAATTAACATTAAATTATCTGGCAACAGCTCTGGTAGACATTCCTGCAGTCAGCATGCCAATTTCACGCTCCCTCAAAACTTGAGACATCTGTGGCATTGTGTTGTGTGACAAAATTGCACATTTTAGTGTGCTTTAATTGTCCCCAGCACAAGGTGCACCTGTGTGATGAGCATGCTGTTTAATCAGCTTCTTGATATGCCACACCTGTCAGGTGGATGGATTATCTTGGCAAAGGAGAAATGCTCACCAACAGGGATGTAAACAAAGTTTCTTATGCATATGACCAACTTTTTACATGTTGTGTTTATATTTTTGTTCAGCGGATTTATTTCAAAACATTTAGCATTTTGGGATTTTAAATTCAAATCYCTTACTGTATTGACTGCCTTCAAATCGAATTGACCCCAAACCTGATTTCTAAGTATTAGTTCTTCAGTAGTAAAATAGTTTGGAAAGGCATACCACCCACTAGGTTTTTTCAGATAATGACGACGATGTTATTCCTGCCGTCAGTCTCATTTGAGCATCCTCCAACCTCTCTCCTCATCTTCCTATTCACACTAAACAATCCAGTTATTTTCTTCTAGGAAGTCAATTTAGTTTGACACTTCAAGGTTACAGTGAAGCAATGATTGCTGCATTATCTATGGCACTATGTATGCTACCACACTTTAAACAAACCTCCTAATAGCACTGTTTGTCCCCTATACTGTTTGTAGTACTGGTATTTTGTCCCTCTAATGTCAATGTCCTCTATTTGTCCTATTATGTCCCCGGCAGGTCAGCATTAAACACAGAGAAATCAGAGCACATAAAATAGGCTGCCAGCCACATGCAGTAAAAGTCAGCATGGATAATGTGATGTACAGTTGAAGTCAGAAGTTTACATACAATTAGGTTGGAGTCATTAAAACTAGTTTTTTAACCACTCCACAAATGTCTTATTAACAAACTATAGTTTTGGCAAGTCGGTTAGACATCTACTTTTTCATGACACATGTCATTTTTCCAACAATTGTTTACAGACAGATTATTTCACTTATAATTCACTGTATAACAATTCCAGTGGGTCAGAAGATTACATACACTAAGTTGACTGTGCCTTTAAACAGCTTGAAAATTCAAGAAATGATGTCATGGCTTTAGAAGCTTCTTGATAGGCTATTGACATAATTTGAGTAATTGGAGGTGTACCTGTGGATGTATTTCAAGGCCTACTTCAAACTCAGTGTCTCTTTCCTTGACATCATGGGGAATCAAAAGAAATCAGCCAAGACCTCAGAAAAATTGTAGACTCCACAAGTCTGTACAATAGTAGCAAGTATAACCGCATGGGACCACGCAAGCAGTCATACGCTCAGGAAGGAGACGCGTTCTGTCTCCTAAGAGATGAACGTACTTTGGTGTGAAAGGTGCAACTCAATCCCAGAACAAAGCAAAGGCCTTGTGAAGATGCTGGAGGAAACAGTACAAAGTTCTATATCACATAAATTAGTCCTATATCACATAACCTGAAAGGCTGCTCGCAAAGGAAGAACCCACTGCTCCAAACCCCATAAAAAAAAAGCCAGACTACGTTTGCAACTGCCATGGGGACAAAGATCGTACTTTTTGGAGAAATGTCCTCTGGTCTGATGAAACAAAAATTGAACTGTTTGGCATAATGACCATTTCATGTTGAGGAAAAAGGGGAGCTGCAAGCCAAGAAGACCATCCCAACAGTGACGCACGGGGGCAGCATCATGTTGTGGGGTGCTTTGCTGCAGAAGGGACTGTGCACTTCACAAAATAGACGGCATAGAGGCAGAAAATTATCTGGATATACTGAAGCAACATCTCAAGACACAGTCAGGAAGTTAAAAGCATGGTGGGTCTTCCAAATGGACAATTGACCCAAGGCAATACTTTCCAAAGTTGTGGCAAAAATGGCTTAAGGCAACAAATCAAGGTATTGGAGTGCATCACAAAGCCCTGACCTTGCATCCATAG
>NC_036869.1:12653991-12667846 GCF_002910315.2 Salvelinus sp. IW2-2015
AAATGCTCACCAACAGGGATGTAAACAAAGTTTCTTATGCATATGACCAACTTTTACATGTTGTGTTTATATTTTTGTTCAGCGGATTTATTTCAAAACATTTGCTTTTGGATTTTAAATTCAAATCCTTACTGTATTGACTGCCTTCAAATCGAATTGACCCAAACCTGATTTCTAAGTATTAGTTCTTCAGTAGTAAAATAGTTTGGAAAGGCATACCACCCACTAGGTTTTTTCAGATAATGACGACGATGTTATTCCTGCCGTCAGTCTCATTTGAGCATCCTCCAACTCTCCTCCTCATCTTCCTATTCACATAAACAATCCAGTTATTTTCTTCTAGGAAGTCAATTTAGTTTGACACTTCAAGGTTACAGTGAAGCAATGATTGCTGCATTATCTATGGCACTATGTATGTCTACCACCTTTAAACAAACCTCCTAATAGCACTGTTTGTCCCCTATACTGTTTGTAGTACTGGTATTTTGTCCCTAAATGTCAATGTCCTCCTATTTGTCCTATTTATGTCCCCGGCAGGTCAGCATTAAACACAGAGAAATCAGAGCACATAAAATAGGCTGCCAGCCCACATGCAGTAAAAGTCAGCATGGATAATGTGATGTACAGTTGAAGTCAGAAGTTTACATACAATTAGGTTGGAGTCATTAAAACTAGTTTTTTAACCACTCCACAAATGTCTTATTAACAAACTATAGTTTTGGCAAGTCGGTTAGGACATCTACTTTTCATGACACATGTCATTTTTCAAAAATTGTTTACAGACAGATTATTTCACTTATAATTCACTGTATACAATTCCAGTGGGTCAGAAGATTACATACACTAAGTTGACTGTGCCTTTAAACAGCTTGAAAATTCAGAAAATGATGTCATGGCTTTAGAAGCTTCTGATAGGCTATTGACATAATTTGAGTATTGGAGGTGTACCTGTGGATGTATTTCAAGGCCTACTTCAAACTCAGTGTCTCTTTCCTTGACATCATGGGGAATCAAAAGAATCAGCCAAACTCAGAAAAATGTAGACTCCAAAGTCTGTACAATAGTCGCAAGTATAAACAGCATGGACCACGCAGCAGTCATACGCTCAGGAAGGGACGCGTTCTGTCTCTCGAGATGAACGTACTTTGGTGTGAAAGGTGCAACTCAATCCCAGACACAAAGCAAAGGACCTTGTGAAGATGCTGGGGAAACAGGTACAAAAGTATCTATATCACAGTAAAACTGTCCTATATCGACATAACCTGAAAGGCTGCTCGGCAAGGAAGAACCACTGCTCCAAACCGCCATAAAAAAAAAAGCCAGACTACGGTTTGCAACTGCACATGGGGACAAGATTGTACTTTTTGGAGAAATGTCCTCTGGTCTGATGAAACAAAAATTGAACTGTTTGCATAATGACCATTGTCATGTTTGAGAAAAAGGGGGAGCTTGCAAGCCAAGAAGACCATCCCAACAGTGACGCACGGGGGTGAGATCATGTTGTGGGGTGCTTTGCTGCAGAAGGGACTGTGCACTTCACAAATAGACGGCAAGTAGGCGAAATTATTGGATATACTGAAGCAACATCTCAGACAACAGTCAGGAAGTTAAAGCATGGTGGTCTTCCAAATGGACAATGACCCAAGGCATACTTCCAAAGTTGTGGCAAAATGGCTTAAGGACAACAAAGTCAAGGTATTGGCAGTGCCATCACAAAGCCTGACCTCAATCCAATAAACATTTGTGGCAGAACTGAAAAAGTGTGTGCAGCAAGGAGGCCTACAACCTGACTCAGTTACACCAGCTCTGTCAGGAAATGGGCCAAAATTCACCAATTTATTGTGCGAAAGCTTGGGAAGGCAACCAAAAAGTTTGACCCACAGTTAAGAATTTAAAGCAATGCTACCAAATACTAATTGAAGTGTATGTAAACTTCTGACCCATTGGGAATGTGATGAAATAAATAAAAGCTGAAATAAATAATTCTCTCTACTATTATTCTGATTTTACCTAGGATTAAATGTCAGGAATTGTGAAAAACTGAGTTTAAATGTATTTGGCTAAGGTGTATGTAATCTTCCGACTTCAACRGTATATGGATCTAGACCTTTATTATAGGTCAGAATAGAGAACTAGATAGGGGACAAACGGTAGAAGGTTATTACGGGGAGAACATGTTATTAACACCAGACAAACTCTGGCCTGAAGCACATATCTCTCTGTTGCTGGGTTTTTTGRAACTCCCTGGACCTCAACCTGAAACAGGGTTTCTTTTGAGACTATACCTCAAAATCCCAGACCTAGAGCAACAGTACTAGGTCTGAGGAACCTACGGGATTCTCTTGGCCACATCGAAAAGGGAGGGGGAAAATCTGTGGAGGGTGCTCATCAGACAGACAACTCTCCCAACAAATCACAAATTTGTCTAAGGGGGGGGGCTTAAAATGCAACTGGGAATTGTGCTCTTGAAAAATAATCCCCTTGGAAAAATGACAGGACACGAAGAAAGCTAGGCTAATTATAGCCACAGTCAGTGTATAACGCTAACGTTAGCTGTCATGGCGCATGCAAAAAATTACTTGTGTGCAAAACACACTAATTGACAATACCCTCTCGAGCTTCATTTAGCTAGGTACCAATTTTGTGTACGTTCAGGTAGTTTAGGCCAGGGCACAAATGGATGAGGCTGTTGGTGGATTTCTTCCACATCCATCCATAACCCAAACGATGCTGGTTCTTGTGCAGATGACATGTATGCTGAAACATTGTTAATGGGGGAGGCAATCCTTCTGCCAAGGGAGACTAGCCTATACCATCTTTTCTTTCATAGGAAATCAGAATCAGAGGCAGATTTGTTAGTATCGCGACAGAGAATAGTTAATGTGGAAAGCAAGCATTTACATTTTTTTCCTTTTTGTAATTTAGCAGACTAGAAGGCCAGCATCCCGGAGTAGCCTCCCGGAGTCGACTGGTGTTTGCAGGTACAATTTAATGAAGCTGCAAGTTGAGGTCTTGTGAGGCATCTGTTTCTCAAACTACAGTTGTGGCCAAAAGTTTTGAGAATGACACAAATATTAATTTCCACAAAGTTTGCTGCTTCAGTGTCTAGATATTTTAGTCAGATGTTACTATGGAATACTGAAGTATAATTACAAGCATTTRATACGTGTACAAGGCTTTTATTGACAATTACATGAAGTTGATGCAAAGAGTCAATATTTGCAGTGTTGACCCTTCTTTTTCAAGACCTCTGCAATTTTCGCCCTGGTGCGTGTATGCTGGTCAATGTAGACTTCTGGGCCACATCCCTACTGACTGGCCAGGCCCATTCTGCATAATCAATGTCTTGGAGTCTTGTCAGAATTGTGGGTTTTGTTTGTCCACCTGCCTCGTTTGAGATTGACCACAAGTTCTTCTTCAATGGATTAAGTCTGGGATTGTCCTGGCCGATGGACCCAAAATTCATGTTTTGTTTCCCGAGTTTGCCACGTGTGACTATACTTTTGTTTTTTAGTCGTCATTACGAGTCGTGTCTTGCCATTAAGGACATATGTTCGACATAGGTGACATTATCGTAAGGCAGTTCTCACAAAATCCTCTTTCCTCAAAGCCTACCCTATATGTTCACTCAAAATCTAGTCTCGGCGCAAATCAGATCTTACAATATTTGTTCATCAGACCATGAGGACATTTCCAATAATAACGTACAATCTTTTCGTGTGCCCAGTTCAACCCGTTAGTCTGGGCTTAATTTTTTATGGCGGTTTTGGAGCAGTGGCTTCTCCTTTGCCGAGCAGCCTTTCAGGTGTATCGATATAGACTAGATTTACTTTGATATAGATACTTTTGTATCCTGTTTCCTCCAGCATCTTCACAAGTCCTTTGCTTTTGTTCTGGATTGAGTTGCCACCCTTTCCAACCAAAGTACGTGGTGTGGGCGCCCTGAAGCCTTCTTCACAACAAATTTCGGCTTTCCTTTGAAGTTCTTGATGATCCGATAAATGGTTGATTTAGGTGCAATCTTACTGTGCAGCAATATCCTTGCTTGTGAAGCCCTTTTTGTGCAAAGCAATGATGACGGCACGTGTTTCCTTGCAGGTAACCAGTGTGACAGAGGAAGAAATATGATTCCCAGCACTACCTTCCTTTTGAAGCTTCCAGTCTGTAATTCAAACTCAATCAGCATGACAAAGTGATCTCCAGCCTTGTCCTCGTTCAACACTCACACCTGTGTTAACGAGAGAATCACTGACATGATGTCAGCTGGTCCTTTTGTGGCAGGGCTGAAGTGCAGGGAATGTTTGGGGGGATTCAGTCCATTTGCATGGCAAAGAAGGACTTTGCAATTAATTGCAATTCATCTGATCACTCTTCATAACATTCTGGAGTATATGCAAATTGCCATCATACAAACTGAAGCAGCAGACTTTGTGAAAATGTATATTTGTGTCATTCTCAAAACTTTTGGCCACGACTGTAGACACTCTAATGTACTTGTCCTCTTGCTCAGTTGTGCACCAGAGCCTCCCACTCCTCTTTCTATTCAGTTTCTTGGCAATTACTCACTTTAAATAGCCTTCATTTCTCAGAACAAGAATAGACTGACGAGTTTCAGAAGAAAGGTCTCTGTTTCTGGCCATTTTGAGCCTGTAATCGAACCCACAAATGCTGATGCTCCAGATAGTCAACTAGTCTAAAAAAGGCCAGTTTTATTGCTTCTTTAATTAGGACAACAGTTTTCAGCTGTGCTAACATAATTGCAAAAGGGTTTTCTAATGATCAATTAGCCTTTTAAAATGATAAACTTGGATTAGCTAACACAACGTGCCATTGGAACACAGGAGTGATAGTTGCTGATAATGGCCTCTGTACGCCTATGTAGGTATTCCATAAAAAATCAGCCGTTTCCAGCTACAATAGTCATTTACAACATTAGCAATGTCTACACTGTATTTCTGATCAATTTGGTGTTATTTTAATGGACAAAAAATGTGCTTTTCTTTCAAAAACAAAGACAGTTCTAAGTGACGCCGGTAGTATAGGTCTATAGTTTTTGACGTCAGATGAGTTGAGTGTTAGTTTCTTGAGGAGGTGAGCGACTCGGGCCATTTTGAAGTCAGAGAGGACGCAGCCAGTGGTCAGGGATGAGGGAAGTGAGGAATGGGAGTGTTAAATCTGCCTCTGCAACACCCTCTACTTCTCATTCTGTGTCTCCCTAACCTGCCGCCACTCCCCCAGTGCTCTCTCCCTCTCTCTCTCTGTGTGGGTGTATCTGATTGTGTGAGGGGAGACAGGTGTGCTGGAGTCAGAGCTGGTCCCCACCAGCTGCAACCTGTTCCATAATCAAGACCTCTACAAATACTCAGCCCTGCCACTAACACGCTGCCAGATCGTAGACTCTGCTCAGTCAGTCTGCATTTCAAGCCGTTTGTTCCTGCATAGAGGTTGTTATCCTGTGGTGCCTGTTTTCCCTAGCCTGATGCTACTTTTCTCTCCGCTACAGTTCCGTCCGCTCTGACTCTGGTCCCTGTCGCCAGTCCCTCATCTCGTCAGTCCTGCTTCCCTGCCCTAGACTCCCGCTCTACTGCTTCCTTGGATTCCACTCTGGACCTGCTTACCCTGCCCCTACTGCCCTTGCCCCAGCCGAAGCCTCAGTTCCTGGTTCCCTGCTACCCGCCCGAGCTCCCCCTGGCCTGCACCCCATCTCCACCCTGCTTTTCAGTAAATACCTTGGTTACCTTATCCCTGTCTCCTCGTCTGAGTCTGCACTTGGGTTCACCTGCTCCACCCCGCATAACAGGACAGAAGGTCTCCAGAGATGGTCTGGAGGTGGGGATGGGGTCGAGCGGGCAGGTTCTTGGGCGGCCAGACCTCGCAGGATGTCATCTGGAGAAAGAGGGAAGAAAGAGGTCAAGGCGTAGGGGAGTTCTGTGTGAGTGAGACAACTGGACTCAGTAGGCTGAGTGAAAGAGTAGCAGATGTCGTCAACCAAGCAAGCAAACAAACAAATGTATTTACAAGAAATGGAAGAGGAACACGTCACTGTGGAAATATTGGTCACACAAGTGTATTATGTAGTAGAAGTTTTTATCGACTGTTTGAGAATGCATAATCAAGGATATTGAGGAACTGGTAGAAGACTCCTACTAATGAAGGGCAGAGCATATATACTTGGGTATATGGGATATACACTGAGTGTACAAAACATTAATAACACCTTCCTAATATTGAGTTGCACACTCCCTTTAGCCCTCAGAACAGCCTCAATTCGTCGGGGCATCTCTACAAGGTGTCAAGCGTTCCACAGGGATGCTGGCACATGTTGACTCCAATGATTCCCATTGTTGGCTGGACGTTCTTTGGGTGGTGGACCATTCTTGATACACACGGGAAACTGTTGAGCATGAAAAATCCAACAACTTTGCAGTTCTTGACATAAGCCGGTGCACCTAGCACCTACTACCATATCCTGTTCAAAGGCGCTTAAATCTTTTGTCACTCCCATTCACCTTCTGAATGGCAGACATACACACTACATGTCTCAATGGTCTCAAGGCTTAATAAAAACCATTCTTTAACCTGTCTCCTCCCCTTCATCTACACTGATTGAAGTGGATTTAACAAGTGACATAAATAAGGGATCATAGCTTTCACTTGGTATTTTCAAACATAGTGGTGGCTGTACCATGTCATAGGCAATGTTCCCTCAAAAAGTTTTAGGGCACTCAGCAAATTTTAGGTCTTGTAAGTGGAAACTTGAACGTTGTGGAACTTCCTCCGCGCGTTTACAGTGGACACCGAGGCTGTACCCTTACAGTTTTAGACAGTAGCCAATAGGCTATTGTGGCTATTTGAGTATAATGTAGGTCTACCAACAAAACCAATGGAGCAAATCCCATAATATTTTCACATGGAAATAGCTTTTGATTTCTATGATATAGCCTATATGTGGTGTTCAATACAGGCCAACATGACATGACTTTTTAAGTGTTTTTACATTATGAAGAGCTTGATATGAATTATTTTTTCTTGGTCTGGATCACCACACCATGGGCCAAATATACCATGGGGCTCCTGAGTGGCACAGCGGTCTAAGGCACTGCATCTCAGTACTTGAGGTGTCACTACAGACACCCTGCTTCAAATCCAGGTTTATCACAACCAGACGTGATTGGGAGTCCCATAGGGTGGCGCACAATTGGCACAGCGTCGTCCGGGTTTGGCCGGTGTAGGRCGTCATTGTAAATAAGAATTTGTTCTTAACTGACTTGCCTAGTTAAATAAAAGGTTATATTAAAAAAATTAATTAAAAATTCAAGAGATATGTGACTGTAAATTGCATTGTGTTGTATGATGCAAGAAATCCCTTTACAAAATAAAATGCACTATTAATACCATACAGAGAATTAGACACTGTAGGCTACCCTTCTTCATATTGGCTTATTTGCATATTCAAGGCTGTCTCAAAATACAGCACTGCCCCTTTAATTAATGTTGACTGGCTTTTCAAAGACAGCTTGAAATGTGGCCTACACGTTTTGTGCTCTTGTAGGAAGCAGTAAATCCCCATTTAATTGTATTTTTATTTCACCTTTATTTAACCAGGTGAGCTAGTTGAGAACAAGTTCTCATTTACAACTGCGACCTGGCCAAGATAAAGCAAAGCGACACAAACAACAACACAGAGTTACACATGGAATAAACAAGCATACAGTCAATAACACAATAGGGCCCTCGACCTGCCCTTTGCCTGCCCCATGTCTTATAATAAATATCTGAGATTCTAACTATCTGCCTCCTGTGTCTGCATCTGGGTTTTATCCTGAGTCATGATAGTAGAGTAACTACAATGTTGTTGATCGATCCTCAGTTCTCTCCTATCACAACCATTGAACTCTGTAACTGTTTTAAAGTCACCATTGTCCTCATGGTGAAATCTCTGAGTGGTTTCCTTCCTCTCCGGCAACAGAGTTAGGAAGGACACCTGTATCTTTGTAATGAATGGGTGTATTGATACACCATCCACAGTGTAATTATTGACTTCACCATGCTCAAAAGGATATTGAATGTCAATAATGTTTTTACCCATCTACCAATAGGTGTCCTTCTTCCCGAGGCATTGCAAAACCTCCATGGCCTTTGTGGTTGAATCTGTGTTTGAAATTCACTGCTCGACTGAGGCACCTTACAGTATGTGTGGGGTACAGAGATGAGGTAGTCATTCAAAAATCATGTTAAACACTATTATTGCACACAGAGTGAGTCCATGCAACTTATTATGTGACTTGTTAAGCAAATGTTTACTCCTGAACTTATTTAGGCTTGCCATAACAAAGGGTTTGAAGACTTATGGACTCAAGACATTTCAGCTTTTCATTTTTTACTAATTAGTAAAYATGTCTAAAAACATAATTCCACTTTGACATTATGGGATATTGTGGTAGACAAAACATCGCTATTTAATCATTTTTCAATTCAGGCTATAACACAACAAAATTTGGAAAAAGTAAAAGGGTGCGAATACTTTATGAAGGCTCTGTATGTTAGGAGGTGTCTGTGTCCTCAGTCTTGTCAAGACTATTCTGGTCTCCTCACAATCCTAACAATCTTAACAGCTCCACTGCAACTCTKCATTTTAATAATAGATGATGAACTTTAGTGCAGCTTTCCATTGTAATAACACATGGTGAACTATGATACTGTACATGGTGAACTATGATACTGTACTATCCACCAAAACTAAATCCTGGTTTTAAACCCTTCATAAAACACAGAATTACAATAATAATACCCCTTATTGTTATTTGAATTTGTATGATTTCTACGGTCCACAAAGAGGCCACCTGCACAACTGCACCCTGCTTCAGGATTAATGTTTGTTTGTCTTGGCATACCCGGTTCTGACGCTGTCTCTGTCCTGTTGCATATCTGTTCCATATCAAATGTTCTAATCCCCGTACCTGCTTCTCCTCCAGCGTCGGTCCTTACACTGACGAATGAATCTAATTCAATAATGAACAAAATTGTAATTGGCTCAATCCTAATCCTGACTGAGGCTCTCCTCTCCATAGAGATGATGTTCCTGGCCCTAACATCAAAGGAGGGAGATACACACACACACTTACTAACCCATCTAGAGAGACTTGTGTCTGAAGCCAGGGTTAAATCTCGGGTGTAGACACCTGTTCCCCTGTGATCTGAATGCTGTTGTTTAGGATGCTGGTTTAGCACCTCCTCAGCAGAGGAACAAGTCTGTACCTTCCTGGAGGCTCGTCCTTCTCTCATGTCTCTTAAGAGACAAGAGGGAGCTTTCTTCACTGGTTCTTAGGAAGGATGTGTGTTGTAAATTAAATGCTACTTTAAAATGCATCTTTCCTCTCTCCCCCCTCTCTCCCCCCTCTCTCTCCCTCCTGCAAGTGGAATATAATTGGACAACAATTTCAAATAACGGCCCATCCCAGTAGATAGCTAGAATTGATAATCTGCTCTTTAAAAGACTTCTGGGGTCTCCTCTCTCATCCTCCTCTCCTCTCTCATCATGGTGCTCGGTGCCAGGCTGGCTGAGACGTTTTCAGGGCCTCGGTCGCACGGATCTCATGCTGCCTAATCCTAATGACAGTCACCACAAAACATGGCAACAAAACAACAGCGTGTAAATACATTAAGTTTGTATCTTTGTTCTCCGTAACAGAATGGAGTCCTTATAGCGGATTTCCTTACAGCGGGTTTGTTAGGGAATGTAGGAGATTCAGTTAAAGTGTGACTGACTATGCAGTAATCCTTGAGTTATGTGTCTGGGAGCAGGCTACAGATAGTCACATTAACAAGACATACTTCACCCAACAACCTCGCTAATCGCTGGTGAAAATTGCCATTTCAATGCTCTCTGATATACAGTATCATCTCATCCTAGGGATGGGTCAGTTTTATTACGCATTACTACTTTAAGTAGAACCAGCACCTGGTTGAGGGAAAGCCTGTGTACAGTAGCACAGAAGCAACAGTACAGGACCAAAGGGGAGAGAGAGGGGAGACCAACCAACAATATTCATCCATCTGGAAGTGACTGTTAAAGCACTGTGATAAGGATGAAGCAGAATAATAGGAGGCACTTATGAAGAGAGGCTTGGCACAATACTGTTTATCCTTTAGCAGTGCAATGAGATGAGAAGAGCGATGCCAGTTAGCCAGATGACCCTGGTGCTCAGTGAAAAAGGTATTGCCAGAGGGCTGTACACTACATGCTGCTTGGTGCTCAGTAGTGAAGCCAGAGGCCTGCCTGTACACCCTGTTCACTCAAATCATCTAATTTAGTCGGAGTAAAATGTCACTTTTAAATGGATGTCTAGACCTAGGACTATGTTATGCAACTGACAACATGCAATGTTCCCTACAACTCCTCTGGGATTGCAGCTCCCCCAGGACTGCTGCGCTAAAGAAATACCAGCCCGTGCAGAGAAGTACAAAAAAATGTTTCCCCGTTAGTTAACACAATCAACATTTCCCTCTTCTCAAAATGTTTCATAAAATCAATGTAATATTTGCCACTTTCAATGCAACGTGACGAGCATGAGCGGTTGCGAGTAGATTAACTTGTTGTGAGATCAAAGCGAGAGCTGCATGTAGCCACGTGTGCAGATTATTTCATCTTCTTTGCTAGTTATTGAGTTATGGCTCATTTCTGGTCAGCATCTTTTGAAAAACGAGTCAGGTAAAGAGCTTTTTTATGTCTTAAAGGGGCAGTGTTATATTTTGAGACAGGCTTGAATAAACTAATAAGTAACCAATAGGCAGAGGATACCATACATTTGTGTCTGATCTTTGTAACAATAATAATGGTATGGGAATAATAATGCATTTTATTTTGTAAAGTGGTTTCTTGCATCAAACACAACACAACAACATTTTCTGGCACTTCCTTGTCTGAAGGACAAGTGGATAAACAGGTTAATATTAATCTCTGCATGGCTTAAAAAAAAGTCTCATGGAATGTAATTCTACATTGAATACCAAACATTGGCTGCTACTGTAGGCTGAATGCTAGAACTCCTTCCATGTAAATAATATTGTTTTTAATGGTAGGCCACTCTGGTAGGCCTACATTATGATCACTGTTAAAACTGTAACTTAAAGTGGGTACAATCTCAGTGTTCACAGTAAACGCACGCAGGAAGTTGCACAGAATATTCACAACATACAAGTTCGCGCTCAGTAGACCTGAAATTTGCTCAGTGTGAAAACAATTAGAGAGAACATTGACCCCCAGTCTTACTTAGACATATTGAGGCACTTGCTCTGGGTTGTGTTCATTGGGGCACACCATAGCAAAAAATAATCAAAATGTTGTGCAACGGAAAGCGAAACACATGTTTCTTATTGGACAAATTCTGATAGTACCTCCCAGTTTCACTCCCCTTCTGAACGTTTACTTCTTATTTATGCCTAGTGAACATGACCCTGGTCAGTACCCGTGTACATCTGCATGCATGTCACCTGAGCGGTCCATTCAAGATAAGAGATACAAACTAGGAACAATAGCTGGCAGTTGCCCTCTCATTTTACATATTTCCTTCTACAATGTCCACCCTCCTCCTTCCTGCTCTCTCTTTCATCCATCCTGACAGGGTGTGGCATCTATCAGTCAGATAGTCACACATGCAAACAGCACCACAGGGTTACAGATAACTACAGAGTTCTCCGTATAAGCGTCAGCATGAGCCATAGAAATGTAGCTGATAGATAGGATGTGCAGCTCTAGTCCATGTTATTCCATTTTTTTGATGAAAAGTTACTTATAAAATAGTAGACATTTGACAGTTCACTCAACTTACGTACGTACATACCCCAACCAGAAGCCATGGATTACAGGCAGCATCCGCACTGAGCTAAAGCCTAGAGCTGCCGCTTTCAAGGAGCTGGACTCTAACCCTGAACCTTACAAGAAATCCCGCTATGCCCTCCGATGAACCATCAAACAGCCAAAGCGTCAATACAGGACTAAGATCGAGTCATACTACACCGGCTCTGACGTTCGTCAGATGTGGCATGGCTTGCAAACCATTACAGACTACAAAGGGAAGCCCAGCCGAGAGCTGCCCAGTGAAACGAGCCTACCAGACGAGCTAAACTACTTCTATGCTCGCTTCGAGGCAAATAACTCTGAAACATGCATGAGAGCACCAGCTGTTCCGGAAGACTGTGTGATCACGCTCTCCGCACCGATGTGAGTAAGACCTTTAAACAGGTCAACATTCACAAAGGCCGCAGGGCCAGACGGATTACCAGGACGGGTACTACGAGCATGCACTGACCAACTGGCAAGTATCTTCGCTGACATTTTCAACCTCTCCTTGTCCGAGTCTGTAATACCAACAGCTTTTAGCAGACCACTATAGTCCCTGTCTAAATGACTACCGACCCGTACACTCACGTCTGGAGCCATGGAGTGCTTTGAAAGGCTGGTCATGGCTCACTACAACACCATCATCCCAGAAACCCAAGACCCACTCCAATTTGCATACCGCCCCAACGGACCACAGATTATGCAAATCACTATTGCACTCCACACTGCTCTTTCTCACCTGTACAAAAGGAACACCTATGTGAGAATGCTATTCATTGACTACTGCTCAGCGTTCAACACTATAGGGCCTCAAAGCTCATCAATAAGCTAAGGACCCTGGGACGAAACACCTCCCTCTGCAACTGGATCCTGGACTTCCTGACGGGCCGCCCCCAGTGGTAAGGGTAGTTAACAACACATCCGCCACACTGATCCTCATCACAGGGGCCCCTCAGGAATGCGTGCGGCAGTCCCCTCCTGTACTCGCTGTTCACTCATGACTGCACGGCCAGGCACAACTCCGACACCATCATTAAATTTGCCGATGACACAACAGTGGTAGGCCTGATCACAGACAATGACGAGACAGCCTATAGGAAGGAGGTCAGAGACCTGGCCGTGTGGTGCCAGGGCAACAACCTCTCTCTCAATGTGATCAAAACAAAGGAGATGATTGTGGACTACAGGAAAAGGAGGACCGAGCACGCCCCCATTCTCATCGACAGGGCTGTAGTGGAGCAGGTTGAGAGCTTCAAGTTCCTTGGTGTGCACATCACCAAAACCTAACATGGTCCAAGCACACCAAGACAGTCTTGAAGAGGGCACGACAAAACCTATTCCCCCTCTGGAGACTGAAAYGATTTGGCATGGGTCCTCAGATTCTCAAAAGGTTCTATAGCTGCACATTCGAGAGCATCCTGGCTGGTTGCATCACTGCCTGGTATGGCAACGGATCGGCATCCGACCGCAAGGCACTTCAGAGGGTAGTGCGTACGGCCRATCCAGAACCTCTATACCAGGCGGTGTCAGAGGAAGGTCCTAAAAATTGTCAAAGACTCCAGCCACCCTAGTCATAGACTGTTCTCTCTGCTACCGCACGGCAAGAGGTACCGGAGTGCCAAGTCTAGGTCCAAGAGGCTTCTAAACAGCTTCTACCCTTGAGCCATAAGACTCCTGAACATCTAATCAAATGGCTACCCAGACTATTTACATTGCACCCCCCCCCCCTCTCTTTTACAACACTGCTACTCTCTGTTACCATCTATGCTTAGTGTGGGTGAAAAATCCAGCTCTTCGGTAATTTTCTAGCACCCATAATGGAGAGTCTCTGGTAATTRTCCAGTGCCCATACTATTTCCGTTGGAAGTAGGAAGAAGAAGCAGTATAAGGTTAAACATAAGACATATGTAAACAGAATGAAGGTGGAKAGACTATGGAAGTGCAGGATTGGTCCAACACAGAGTTAAGCATTAGACATAAAGAAACAGAACTAAGTGGTATCTATGTGAATAA
>NC_036869.1:12667871-12678148 GCF_002910315.2 Salvelinus sp. IW2-2015
GCTAAGTTGAGCCAACAAAGATCAGACTGGAGCCATATAGAATCTAGTCAAGGCAACCACAGGGTACATAGGTTAATCATTTCCAAGTGACATAGACCTAAACTGGTGTGGGACAGTGACTATGCATTTTTACCAACAATACAGGAGCCACAAATTATGTTATTACAGTTGGAGTCAGAAGTTTACATACACTTAGGTTGGAGTCATTAAAACTCATTTTTCAACCACTCCACAAATTCTTGTTAACAAACTATAGTTTTGCCAAGTCGGTTAGGACATCTACTTTGTGCAGGGCAACAAGTCATTTTCCCAACAATTGTTTACAGACAGATTATTTCACGTATAATTCACTGTATCACAATTCAGTAAGTCAGAAGTTTACATACACTAAGTTGACTGTGCATTAAACAGCTGGAAAATCCATAAAATGATGTCATGGCTTTAGAAGCTTCTGATAGGCTATTGACATCATTTGAGTCAATTGGAGGTGTACCTGTGATGTATTTCAAAGGCCTACCTTCAACTCAGTGCCTCTTTCCTTGATATTCATGGGAAAATCAAAAGAAATCAACCAAGTCCTCAGAAAAAAATTGTAGACCTCCTCAAGTCTGGTTCATCCTTGGAGCAATTTCCAAATGCCTGAAGGTACCACGTTCATCTGTACAGACAATAGTACACAAGTATAAACCCCATGAGACCAACGCAGCAGTCATCCGCTCAGGAAGGAGATGCGTTCTGTCTCCTAGAGATGAAACGTACTTTGGTGGGAAAAGTGCAAATAAATGCCTTGCTCAAGGGCACGTGGACACATTTTCACCTAGTCAGCTCAGGGAATCGAACCTTGTGGTTACTGGTCCCAACGCTTCTTAACTGCTAGACTACCTGCCGCCCCCTCATGACACCCCCACTTCCCTCACACTTCTCAGATCAAGAGTTAACACCTGGCATATAGCCTCTGTCTCGGTCTGCTCTACTGGCAGACCGGCAGCGCTACATTAGCTAAATCGAGCAGGGTAATTCAATTACTATTTGTTATGTTTATGGAAAACAAAACTGTTGGGGGGGGCACACATTTTATCTGGGGGGTCCATGCCCGGCTTTGCCACCCTGTAGAGCCTGGCCCTACAGTGTACATGAGGCTCTAGGCTTACAGTCTACATGTGGATGGCAGAGTTTTGCAAAACAAATGCCCCCACGAT
Source organism: Salvelinus sp. IW2-2015 (assembly GCF_002910315.2). Taxonomy (NCBI): domain Eukaryota; kingdom Metazoa; phylum Chordata; class Actinopteri; order Salmoniformes; family Salmonidae; genus Salvelinus; species Salvelinus sp. IW2-2015. The sequence goes on from NC_036869.1 coordinate 12,669,071, forward strand.
TTGACACAAATCAGGGGTGGGCAACTTTGATTGGGCTGGAGCCAAAAAATAACGGAAATCATCAAGAGGGATGATCATCTTGGGTCTGTGTACCCACATCCATACCACTAGATAAATTTACCAATCTACAAAAGGGGGAGGCCTGCGGGCCACCAGTTGCCCATCCCTGATACAAATCATCATGATATCATTCTGCCAGTAGGCCTAATTTGCAGTAACATTTAACTGGAAGGATTTTTGGGGAAGCATTTAGAAATGTTCATTTTAAACAGCGCATTATAAATGAATTGCGCATCGCAAAGATTCAAAACACGATTCAAACAAGACTTCGGACCAAACTTGTTCAATACCTGGTTTGCATACCCATTGTTGCCTTAAAAACATTTATTGTCGATATCATAGATTTGAAACTTCTTTACTACACTACGGTTACCGATGTTGACATTCTGTGAGCTGATCCATGTGACCAGTTTAGAGCTGCTTGCGCTTGCTGCAATATTCCATTCAAACTAGGCTGGCAATATTTCACGTGCTTTGCAATTGTGTAGGAAGGCTACTTTGTTTCATGATTTCTATATTATACTACATAATTGATAACTCCACAACACTACTTTTCTAGGCATCAGTGGGATAAGAAGTGAGAATAGGCTACGCAATGCCCACATGAAAGAAAAGTGTGTATACCCTTGTAGGCCTAACCCTTACTTCTGATGACTTTGCAAATCAAATCAGTTTTTCCACGATGATTCAACGTTGATTCAACGTCATCTTTAAAAAAAATATGAAATGACGTTGAAAGATTTTGCCCAGTGGGATAACTAGTATTACAGATTTGTTTCAAATTATCTAAGTGGTAGACTAGGCCTACTCATTTCATTTGCTTATGTCAATGTTTCCAACCCATCTATGAAGGCTACCTCCATTATACATACCTCTGTCCAAACCGCTATTACCTAATTACTAGGAGAAGAAAATGCTGCAAGCACAACTTGTTACTGATTGCTTTGTCATAGAGGGGAGGTTGCTTGTTATTCATGACTTGCCTTAGAACATTCACAAGATAGATATTTTGCAACATTACAAACCAATTAGATGGCAACAAATGCTGTAACAACAGTCTTTTGGTATGACTTCGGCCAGGATCGAAACTCCACAATCCCAGAGCAGATACTCTTAACAATAAGGCACTGAGTTTGGTAGATGATATGTTATACAATCCAATATAATACGGGGGAAAAATGTTTTAGGGAGTAGGATGGTATAGATCCATTTGAAATGTAAAGTATACATAATGCTCTAACTTCCGGCGCCGAAAAGAGATGGCCGCCTCGCTTCGCGTTCCTTGGAAAATATGCAGTATTTTGTTTTTTTATGTGTTATTTCTTACATCGGCTACCCCAGGTATCTTAGGTTTCATTACATACAGTCGGGAGGAACTACTGAATATACGATTAACGTCAACTCATCATCGTTTCCTACCAGGAATATGACTTTCCCGAAACGGATTCCAGTGTTTTGCCTTCCACCCAATACAATGGATCTGATCCCAGCCGGCGACCCTGTGCGACGCCGTAAAAGGGGGAAACGAGCGGTCTCGTGCGTCAGGCTTCGGAGACGGGCACATCGCGCTCCACTCCCTAGCAATACTACTCGCCAATGTCCAGTCTCTTGACAATAAGGTTGATGAAATCCGACGCACGGGTAGCATTCCAGAGAGACATCAGGGATATGCAACGTGCTCTGCTTCACGGGAAACATGGCTAACTCAAGAGACGCTAACCGGAGTCGGTGAGCCAGCTGGTTTCTTCACATGCATCGCGCCGACAGAAACAAACATCTTTTCTGGTAACAGAGGGGCGGGGGGGTATGCCTTATGATTAACGAGACGTGGTGTGATCATATAACAACACACAGGAACTCAAGTCATTCTGTTCACGCTGATCTAGAACTCCTCACAATTCAAATTCGACCGCATTATCTACCAAGGGAATTCTCTTCAATCATAATCACAGCCGTATATATTCCCCCACAGCAGACACGATCGATGGCCCTGAACGAACTTTATCTTGACTCTTTGTAAACTGGAAACCACACACACCCTGAGGCTGCATTCATCGTAGCTGGGGATTTTAACAAGGCTAATCTAAAACAAAACTCCCTAAATTCTATCAGCATATCGATTGGCTACCAGGGCTGGAAAAACCCTAGATCATTGTTATACTAATTTCCGCGACGCATTATAGGCCCTCCCCCGCCCCCCTTTCGAAAAGCTGACACGACTCCATTTTGTTGATTCCAGCCTACAAACAGAAACTAAAACAACAAGCTCCCCGCGCTCAGGTCTGTTCAACGCTGGTCCGACCAATCTGAATCCACGCTTCAAGACTGCTTCGATCACGCGGATTGGAAATTGTTCCGCATTGCGTCCAACAAAACAATATTGACGAATATGCTGATTCGTGTGAGCGAGTTCATTAGGAAGTGCATTGACGAATGTCGTACCCACAGCAACGATTAAAACATTCCCAAACCAGAAACCGTGATTGACGGCAGCATTCGCGTGAAACTGAAAGCGCGAACCACTGCTTTTAACCAGGGCAAGGTGACCGGAAGCATGACCGAATACAAACAGTGTAGCTATTCTCTCCGCAAGGCAATAAACAGGCTAAGTCCCAGTACAGAGACAAAATCGAGTCGCAAATTCAACAGCTCAGACACAAGAGGTATGTGGCAGTCAATCACGGAATTACAAAAAGAAAACCAGCCCCGTCGGGACCAGAAGATGCTTGACTCCAGACAGGCTAAACAACTTTTTTGCCCGCGCTTTGAGGACAATACAGTGCACTGACACGGCCCCCTACCAAAACCTTGCGGGTCTCCTTCACTGCAGCCGAGGTGAGTAAAAAACATTTAAACGTGTTAACCCTCGCAAGGCTGCAGGCCCAGCACGGCATGTTGTTTACGGACATATTCAATCATCCTTTATCCCAGTCTGCTGTTCCCACATGCTTCAAGAGGGCCACCATTGTTTCCTGTTCCCAAGAAAGCTAAGGTAACTGACTACAACGACTACCGCCCCGTAGCACTCACTTCCGTCATCATGAAGTGCTTTGAGAGACTAGTCAAGGACATCATCCACCTCCACCCTCTACCGGACACCCTATACCCCACTCCAATTTGCTTACCGACCCAATAGGCCACAGACGACGCAATCGCAACCACACTGCACACTGCCCTAACCCATCTGGACAAGAGAATACCCATGTGAGAAATGCTGTTCATCGATTACAGCTCAGCATTTAACACCATAGTAACCCTCCAAACTCGTCAATCAAGCTCGAGACCCTGGGTCTCGGACCCCGCCCTGTGCAACTGGTCCTGGACTTCCTGACGGCCGCCCCCAGGTGGTGAGGGTAGGGTAACAACATCTCCACCCGCTGATCCTCAACACTGGGGGCCCACAAGGGTGCGTCTGAGCCCTCTCCTGTACTCCCTGTTTCACCACGACTGCGTGGCCATGCACGCCTCCAACTCAATCATCAAGTTTGCGATGACACTACAGTGGTAGGCTTGATTACAACAACGACGAGACGGCCTACAGCGAGAGGTGAGGGCCTCGGAGTGTGGTGTCAAGGAATACCTTCACACTCAACGTCAACCAAAACAAAGGAGATTGATTTGGACTTCAGGAAACAGCAAGAGGGAGCACCCCCCTATCCACATCGACGGGTCAGTAGTGGAGAAGTGGAAAGTTTTAAGTTCCTCGGTGTACACATCACGGACAAACTGAATTTGGTCCACCCACACAGACAGCGTTGTGAAGAAGGCGCCAGCAGCGCCTCTTTCAACCTCAGGAGGCTGAAGAAATTTCGGCTTGTCACCAAAAGCACCACAAACTTCTACAGATGCACAATCGAGAGCTGCCTGTCGGGCTGTATCACCGCCTGGTACGGCAACTGCTCCGCCCCACAACCGTAAGGCTCTCCAGAGGGTTAGTGAGGTCTGCAGAACGCACCACCGGGGGCAAACTACCTGCCCTCCAGGACACACTACACCACCCGATGTCACAGGAAGGCCATAAAGATCATCAAGGACAACAACCACCCAAGCCACTGCCTGTTCACCCCGCTATCATCCAGAAGGCGAGGTCAGTACAGGTGCATCAAAGCAGGGACCGAGAGACTGAAAAACAGCTTCTATCTCAAGGCCATCAGACTGTTAAACAGCCACCACTAACATTTAGCGGCCGCTGCCAACATACTGACTCAACTCCAGCCACTTTAAAAATGGGAATTTGATTGGAAATTATGTAAAAATGTACCAACTAGCCATTTAAACAATGCCACTTAATTAATGTTTACATACCCTACATTACCCCATACTCATATGTATATACTGAACTCTATATCATCTACTGCATCTTGCCATCTTTTATGTAATACATGTACCAACTAGCCACTTTAAACTATGCCACTTTATGTTTACATACCCTACAGTACTCATCTCATATGTATATACCGTCTCTATACCATCTACTGCATCTTGCCATGCCGTTTCTGTACCACCACTCATTCATATATCTTTATGTACATATTCTTTATCCTTACACTTTGTGTGTGTGTATAAGGTAGTAGTTGTGGAATTGTTAGGTTAGATTACTTGTTGGGTATTACTGCATTGTCGGAACTAGAAGCACAAGCATTTCGCTACACTCGCATTAACATCTGCTAACCATGTGTATGTGTGACTAATAAAATTTGATTTGGATTTGATGTTAGCAACAGCATAACATACACTCAAAAAAAAATAAAAAAAAATAAAATAAAACCACAATTGGTCTTCAAAATCAAATAAGGACACTGTAGTAAGTCGAGGCTAAACAAAACACTAAAGGTAAATAAATTTTAAAAAAACACAACGAATACAGGCAATTTTACTGCGGAGTAGAGGAAATTGGGAGTCTCTCATAATTGAAGAAAGGCTGCCACATTTTGGTAGAATTTCCTATATAGTGCAAACTCTTTTTGACCAGAGCCCTAGGGAATAGGGTGGCTATTTAAGGGAACATTGTTATTATCAGTTACTCATCGTGTACAGTCTCATGGTTTCACGTCCTGATTAAGACACATCCTTTTAGTTTATATCAGGGGACAAACTATATGACTTCATACTAAACGTCATGGAATACTAGCGTGCCAAAAACGCCCACAACATTACAGTACATACCTTTGTTTTTCAACCCTCGGTACAATTTAATTAGGATGTTCTGTCACTCACTCATGTTCAGAACCCTCATTTGCACAAGGTTGTTACCTAAATACCTGTTTATTAAAGCCAATGTTGCTGCACTTGTTCCTTCTTTGTTGTATGGTAGCCTATCCATTGCTGAAACAGCCAACCTGATTTTTAAAACAAATCAAGCAAAACCTCACGCCACTCCCCCATGTGATAATACTTTTTTGTGTATATGTACTGACGTGCATGTGTAACTGATAAAAGCACACTCACACTACATGTTACTTTTTTTTTTTTAAACGTATGTAAATTGTATGTATTTTGTATTTTGTCTGTAGTGTCTTTTTTCGTATGTATCGGACCCCAGTAAAGACTAACTGTCGCCAATGGGAATCTTAACAAAACATATCAAAACCATTATTTCGACATGATGTTTGTATTGACAGCTATGTGGCTGTATTTATGATACCAATTGTTATGAAAGCGTTACACCAGTTTTTCCCAACCCGGCCTCAAGTACCCCTAACAGTACACAGTTACGTGGAGCCATTGACAAACCACATCATTCAAACTCATTGAGGGCTTGATGATTAGTTGACAAGTTGAACCAGTTGTGCTTGTCCAGGGTTACAATACAAAAGTATACTTGCTGGGTGTATTTGGATACCAAGAAACACTGTATTGCGCAATGCTCTTGGGTAATTCCCAAATACCGGCTTGCAAGGTGTTCCCATGTTTTCTTTTTTGTCTTTTTACATGTGTTTCAAATTTTTGCACAATAGGTTATGGCGATAGAGTCAGAGTCGTCACATGAATGTCAGTATAAAACACGTCATAGCGAGGGGCCCGAGTTGATGTTCATTCTTAAACTCTAATTCTGCTCTCTCCACATCGATAACTCGCTCATTATGCAGTTCCTCTAAAACACATGCTGTTACTGTTGGACTCAAACAAGCTGCATTTCAAACGGGCGTTTTAAAAACCACTTGAACCAGGTCAGTAATTTGTCTATCTGTCAGAGCTGTATTAGCCCTGGTCGTGACCAGAGAGTGAAGTGAGTGAGAAACACTTTTTTTTCAAAAATCGTTTTTGAGCAGGTTTTGATATGCAGCACAATACCACTGAGGAGTTTACAACGTTTACATTTTAGTCATTTAGCAGACGAGAGCGACTTACACTTAGCGTAAATATGTTACACATTTGAAAGTCTCACCCCTATAAACACAATGTTGTGCAACTAGTTGCCTGTATTGTGCGGATGGCTGGGACATGCCGAGGGAGAGTTTTTGGAAGGTGGTTTTGTGCGGCGGGTCACTTCTGGAGTGCGTTTGTTGTGTTCATCCAAACAAAAATACAACTTGTTATTTCATTGGGGAAACTCAGTGTTCCTAGACCTGTTTACGCTAGTCAACTAACTTAACGTGCGAGCTTTCGGTGGCCTTACAGGTTTATTACAATAGCTAGGTTGGGACAACCACTTAATTCTCAGTCATAAATATATATATATATGTATCGTATGTCAGAGCTTGGGGGGTAAAAAGTCAAGCGCAGTTCAGTGCTCTGCAATGGTTGGCACATGGTTGGTTTTACACTTCCACCAGCCAAGTTCTGCCAAACACCTGAGCATACTCCCCCTTTCCGGCGCAAAAACCTGCATGACACGTTCAAAATGAACGTCTATTTTGAGTGCGAAAACAAAATTAATCCTACAGACGAAAGAACCATATATTGTTTGACAATTTTTCCATTTTTAAGATAGATCAGTTATTTTTATATTATTAATTGTGTGTACCACATTAAGTGTTTTATGCGGTTGACAAATAATTCACACCATACCCATGATCTTCCAACAACAATTTAATATTTTTTTGTTATTATCAAAAATACTTTTTTTACTAAAATGTCACCATTAATGTAATGGGTGCTATTTGGGTTAAGCAGTGGTGTAAAGTACTAAGTAAAAATACTCTTAAAAGTACTACTTTAAGTTTCCGTTTTTTTTTTGATATCTGCTACTTTCCTATTGATATTTTTTTACCAAACTTTTACTTCACTACATTCCTGAAGAAAAATAATGTACTTTTTTTCCATAATCATGTTCCCTGACAACCAAAAAGTATCTCCTTACATTTTGAATGGTTTGCAGGACAGGAAAATGTCAATTCTCAACATCCTCTGGTCTTCCCTACTGCCTCTGAATCTGGCGGACTCACTAAAACACACATGCTTTATTTGGTAAATTAATGTTGGGAGTTGTGCCCCTGGCTTCCAAAGAAGGGCCAGATGTATACGGAATGGTGTCGTCTGCGTAGAGGTGGATCAGAGAATCACCAGCAGCAAGAGCAACATCATTGATGTATATAGAGAAGAGAGTCGGCCCGAGAATTTAACCCTGTGGTACCCCCATAGAGACTGCCAGAGGTCCGGACAACAGGCCCTCTGATTTGACACACTGAACTCTATCTAAGAAGTAGTTGGTGAACCAGGCGAGGCAGTCATTTGAGAAACCAAGGCTATTGAGTCTGCCGATAAGAATGCGGTGATTGACAGAGTCGAATGCCTTGGCCAGGTCGATGAAGACGGCTGCACAGTATTGTCTTTTATCGATGGCGGATATGATATCGTTTAGGACCTTGAGCGTGGCTGAGGTGCACCCATGACCAGCTTGAAAACCAGATTGCGTAGTGAAGAAGGTACGGTGGAATTCGAAATGGTCGGTGATCTGTTTATTAATTTGGCTTCAAAGATTTTACAAAGGCAGGGCAGGATGGATATAGGTCTGTAACAGTTTGGGTCTAGAGTGTCTCCCCCTTTGAAGAGGGGGATGACCGCGGCATCTTTCCAATCTCTGGGGATCTCAGACGATACAAAAGAGAAGTTGAATAGGTGTAACGGTCGTTCTCCTCCTCTTCGTCTGAAGAGGAGGAGTAGGGATTGGACCAAAGCGCAGCGTGATAGTTTGACATAATGATTTATTAAACGAAACCGAAAACACGAAGAACACTAGAGAACTACAAAACAATAAACGACGTAGACAGACCTGGACTTGAGAACTTACATATAACGAAGAACGCACGAACAGGAACAGACTACATACACGAACGACAAAACGAAACAGTCCCGTGTGGTAGACATAGGGGCTGCAGGGGTTGCTCGGATGTTGTCCAGGGTAGGGGTAGCCAGGTGGAAAGCGTGGCCAGCCGTGGAAAAGTGCTTATTGAAATTATCGATTATCTTAGATTTATCGGTTGTGACAGTGTTTCCTTTCCTCAGTGCAGTGTGCAGCTGGGAGGAGGTGCTCTTATTCTCCATGGATTATACAGTGTCTCAAAACCTTTTGGAATTAGTGCTACAGGAAGCAAATTTCTGTTTGAAAAAGTTGCCTTAGCTTTCCTAACTGACTGAGTATATTGGTTCCTYACTTCCCTATAAAGTTGCATATCGCGGGGGCTATTCGATGCTAATGCAGAATGCCACAGGATGTTTTTGTGCTGGTCAAAGACAGTCAAGTCTGGGGTGAYCCAAGGGCTATATCTGTTCTTAGTTCTACATTTTTTTAATGGGACATGCTTATTTAAGATGGAGAGGAAAGCACTTTTGAAGAGTAACCAGGCATCCTCTACTGATGGAATGAGGTCAATATCCTGCCCTCTAAATACACCTCTGCTGTCTTCAACCAGGATCACAGTGATCACTGCCTCATTGCCTACGTGCGTACTGGGTCCGCGGTCAAACGACCACCCCTCATCACTGTCATTTGCTCACAAAACACTTCAGCGAGCAGGCCTTTCTATCGACCTGGCCCGGGTATCCTGGAAGGATATTGAACCTCATTCACTCAGT
>NC_036869.1:12681558-12699255 GCF_002910315.2 Salvelinus sp. IW2-2015
AGGTTGGTAAGGATGATATCTAAGAGGGTGCCCATGGTTACGGATTTAGGGTTGTACCTGGTAGGTTCCTTGATGATTTGTGTGAGATTGAGGGCATCTAGCTTAGATTGTAGGACGGCCGGGGTGTTAAGCATGTCCCAGTTTAGGTCACCTAACAGTACGAACTCTGAAGATAGATGGGGGACGATCAATTCACATATGGTGTCCAGGGCAGAACTGGGGGTCGAGGGGGGTCTATAACAAGCGGCAACGGTGAGCGACTTGTTTCTGGAAAGGTGGAGATAGCTGCTATTGCAGCATGTAGAGATAGCTGCTATTGCATGGCTAAATAAATGTCACAAGTCCAAAAGATGAGTGTGGCAGGTCTGACAACGTGAAACATGRGTGTGGCCTGTGCGATCGTGGCGAGAGTGACTTTCTCCCGAAAACTTAATGGGAATGGGAAAATGACATACAAATTCTTCAGAAAGTAGATCGTGAAGTTTTTAATTACACTTTGGATGGCGTATCAATACACCCAGTCACTACAAAMATACAGGCATCCTTCCTAACTCAGTTGAAGGAGAGYAAGGAAACCACTCAGGGATTTCACCATGAGACCAATGGTGACTTTAAAACAGTTACAGAGTTTAATGGCTGTGATAGGAGAAAACTGAGGATGGATCAACAACACTGTAGTTACTCCACAATACTAACCTGACAGAGTGAAATGAAGCTTGTACATAATAAAAATATTCCAAAACATGCATCCTGTTTGCAATAAGGCACGAACGTAAAACGTTGAAAAATATGGCAAAGAAATTGACTTTATGTCCTAAATACAAAGCGTTATGTTTGGGGCAAATCCAACAAAACATCACTAAGTACCACTTTTCATATTTTCAAGCATGGTGGTGGCTGCATCATGTTATYGGTATGCTTGTCATTGGCAAGGACTAGGGACTTTTTTAGGATAAAATGAAATGGAATAGTGCTAAGTACAGGAACAATCCTAGAGGAAAACCTTATTTCCAACTAGGAGATGAATTCAGCTTTCATCAGGACAATAACCTAAAACACAAGGCCAAATATGAACTGGAGTTGCTTACCAAGACAACATTGAATGTTCCTGAGTGGCCTAGTTACAGTTTAGACATCAATCGGCTTGAAAATCTATGGCATGGCTTGAAATGGCTTTCTAGCAATGATCAACAACCAACTTGACAGAGCTTGAAGAACTTAAAGCTCTTAGAGACTTACCCAGAAAGACTCACAGCTGTAATCACTGCCAAATATGATTCTAACATTTATTGAGGGGGTGTGAATACTTATGTAAATTATATGTTTCTGTAGTTAATTTTCAATAAATTAGCAACAATTTCTAAAAACAGGTTTTCAACTTCGTCATATATGGGTAATGTATGTAGATAAAAAAAAGTGTAAATCCATTTTGAAATCAGGCTGTACACAACAAAATGTGGGATAATCCAAGCGGCATGAATACTTTCTGAAGGCACTGTATGTTGTTAAAATCAGAACATACAAACATGATTCTGTGTTCACGGTTTTATAATGAACTCCATAATCTTCAAGTGGTATTTGGCAACAGGAGGATAACCTCAAAGGCAGTGATGTGGCTATTAGGCTAGAGCAGGGGTCTCCAAGTTGATTGTGAAATACTAGTAGGGTTAGCACACAGATCTCCTATCAGGAGTTTCTCTAAACATCCAAGTTACTTCCCACAATGTTCCAATGTTGCCAAGGGTCGGATTTCCAAGACTAACCTTTGAGTAGCTCGCCAAAAATTCTGATGTACATGCATTTTCCACGTTGTCCAACACAAACTGTCAAAAACAAATCTCACCTATATCAGACACGGCAAGCTCCCAGTATACTTACTATTCAATCAAGCCACATTGACATTATCCCACCCCTGGTTAGCCCAATTGGCTTAAAAAGCCACACGTAAGACACTATCCAGTGGTGTAGTGGTGCCTGGAGAAGTGGGTATAGTCAAATTCTGCTAGAAATGTCCCAAACAACACGCCCAGCGAAAGAAAGGTGCCCTGTTTGAAAAAGTAGTTTCCTATAGTTTTGTCAGGTTTTTCACTCTCAAAACACTGTTTATAGAAACACAACAGAAACCGCATGCTCTAAGTCCACAACAATGCTTAAACCACATCAGGAGCCATTTCTGAGGTCTGTGAAAAATCGAACAAATATTTTTTTGTAGGATGTGAAGTTGCCCTTTAATTCAATTGTGCACCTCGCCTATAAAATTTGGCTTGTGATTCTGTACAATGAGGCCTACACAGGCCTGGATCCAGGGAGGGAGGGGTGACCACAACTATGTAGTTTTAGAGCCCTAATAACACAGGTGAAACTGGTCCAGTCCTACAACTTATCAAATGTTCAAAAATGTATCTGAAATGTAGCCCTACACATGGACAGTGTATCCGAATGCAGCTCATTTATGCCTCATAACAGGCACAGATCAGCTCACACGTAAGACCACCACCGCTAATCAAATATTCTTACAGGCTTCATAGCTTAACCTCAATCATTGGAACTATAGGCTACATTTTTTGAATTTGTGACACTACGCAAAGAGCGTAGCTAACCAGGCCGCCACTTCTCCAGGTGCGCTATTTTTTCTGTTGAGAGTTTCAGAAAAGCAAACTAAATGCATATTCCATAGTCATAGCTGATGTGAAAGGTCCTACACTTATTTTTGGTATTCATATTTAAATGGTAAGTCAGTTTAGAACAAATTCTTTTTTACAATGACAAGCAGGTTAACTGCCTTGTTCAGGAGCAGAACAACAGAATTTACCTTGTCAGCTCGGGGATCGATCTAGCAACCTCAGTATGGCCCAATGCTCTAACCACTAGGCTACCTGCCAGAAGCTCATTAATCTGCCACAAATAAGAGTAAATGCCCATTCCAAGAGCAGCACACAAACACACACGCTATAGCAAGAGAGCAGGGAGGGGCATAAAAGTAAGCTGTGTTGTTTTCATAGTATTCACATCACTTTCAAGGATTAGACATTAGAGATAATACAGTATTTGGCACAGGTCAAAAAGTGATTGATGAGGTATTTTATGGGTCACGTGGTTATGCCCATATATGTACATCCTGTCCGGAAGTTCTCGCGGTATCGATTGAGTGTTTATGTAATCTGATAGTGCATCTGTTTCTATTAAAGCCTGTGTTTACATCAAAGCTGTCAAGGTGATTGCTGTGTAGTGGGCTACGTATCCTGAAATGTATGGATACGTAATACTTAAAAAATGTATGCACAAATAAAATACAAAATTAAAATMAAATGTTCTCGTTATTTGAAAGGGTCTCATTAATGTTATTGTACATCAGAGAGGCAAGAAGGATGGCGGAGCAGATATTTATTATACCCCCTCTAACCCAGGGTCTTATGGGGGGAAGGAGAGGTTCCAGAGAGCTATAGCAGAAGAAACAGGTAGCAGGTTAGGCGATGCTCAAGTGAATAAATGGCTAGCAGAGCAGAATGCTTACACACTGCATAAACCTGTGCGAAAACAATTTCCACAAAATATAGGTTTTTCTACTCATCCCTTGTCCCAGTTTCAGGTGGATCTATGTGACATGCAGGCSATTGCAGATAAAAATGATGGAAATCGATACATGCCAACGGTTATAGATATTTMCTCTAAAATAGCATTTGTAAGGGTCTTAAAAATTAAGAGTGGGGCAGAGGTGACKCGGGCCTTTGAGTCTATCTTGAAGGAAGGAGGAGCACCCAAGAAAGTGCAGATGGAAGGCGGTAAAGATTTTTTTTATAATACTTTTCAGAAACTCATGAAGAAGCGCAATATCATACATTTTGCTACAGGTTCTGATTTGAAAGCTTCAGTTGTTGAACGATTTAAAAGAACTTTGAATGAGAGGATGTGGAAATACTTTATGCCTCACAACACCCATAGATATGTGGATATAGTTCAATATTTAGTAAAGTGTTATAACTACAGCTACCATAATAGTATACGTATGAAACCCTCCGAGGTCTCTTCTGAAAACTATTTTCAAGTCTTTAAAAATCTGTATAGTTTGTTCCCCTTCGCCGTTAAGAAAAAAAAAGATTGTTACAATAAAAAATCATAGCGGGGGACTGTCAACGATATATCCAAGTATGAGAGGGTGTTTTCAACAAAAAATATGAGCAAGCGATGAACGGTTCACACGAGTTATCCGAATGTCTACACTATACCCTGTCTACAAGTTACAATATTAATGATGGGGAAAGCTTATAGGAGGGTTCCTTTTATGAGAAGGACTCCAAGCGAGTAACGATGGGCTAAAGACAAAGTACTTTCACGTGGACGGAAGATTCGCGGATCAAAAGAGAGAGAAAATGTAAAAAAATGGGTGATTGGTCGTGAAAAATGGCAAAAAACGTTAGGTTGGGTATAGGAGCCAGAGTCGCGTTGCGTGGGTGGTTTAACTTAAAACCCTCATCGCAATGACAACACAACACCATCATTCGATTTACCTTAGGAGTGCCATCTACGCTCGAATCACAGTGATTCGCGACTTTTCACATCGATCTCTCCCAGTAACATAGCCGGTCTGCAGACCTATATTATATGGAATAACAAAAGTTTTGAATTATACAAACCACAATTTTGCTCCCAAAGCCTAGGAGTTATCAGAGGCCAGCAGATAGTAGGTTCTCAGCGAGATTACATACCCCCATAGTTGGTATAATATCAAGGATAAGGACTGTGATTTTTATTGCAAAAGGATATCTGAACCCCCAAAGCTTATTAAGGTTAAAAAAGGATTCTATAGAACTGTAGAGAGGATCATCTTTGAGTTGAATGGCCTGCTAACCCTGAACAATATGAAAATACTATTGAACTACAACCCTATTCATAAACGTGTACAAATCTCAGGGGATGATGAGGGGGGTATAAAGACCYGTGGTAATTTAGCCTACATGTTGGGGATGAATTCCAATAAATGGACGTATGTGAAAGATAAATTATTCCCATTCCCCGCGGCTATACATGCAGGGTTTTACAACATGTTTGTGTATACCGACATCATATCTTATCAAAGGGTAGGAGACAGTTATGTACCCCTCCTGAGAACAGTTCATATAGACGGAAAGGATGGTGATGTAGTCACTGTTAACTATGACAAGCCACACTATGTACCTGTAAGCAAGAAATATATTGAAAACATTCAGGTTGAGCTTAAAATGGATCAGAACAAAAATATAGAATTTACTTATGGTAAAACGATTGTAAAACTCCACTTTAGACCTGCCAAAGCCTCTCTACATATCTAATATATTAAATTGTATTATATATTTAAAAAAAWATATATATAAACAAAATACAAATAAACTTAAATGGTTATGGTACAAAACCACCATCTCGACCCTAACCGATATGTATCATACTATGTTGATCAAGTGGGTAATGGATTACCCGGTTATCATGGAACCCCTACAGTGTATGGTTCGGGGATAGGAGGTATTTTTCGTAACCTCTTTAGGATGGTTTTACCATTTATGAAGAGAGGCCTTAGCATAGGCAAACCACATTAAAAATCAGCGGCCAAAAATATAGTAAGTGAGGTGGTGGCCAATGCTATGACTAGACGGGCGTCATCAGATCCCGAGCATCAAGAAGGCTTGGGTCTTACGCTGTTGTCTCGAAGACCAAAAAAGAGACCTCCGGMTATAAGGCGTAGGCCGGCCCTTAAAAAGCYGAGGTTAACCGTTAAAAGAAACTCAGTAAGTCAAAGACGACGTAAAGTGAGGAGGTCTGGACCAAAAACTGCAAAAAGAATACTCAGAAGTATCTTCTAAAAGAACAAGCAACATGTCTCTTTTACAGCGCATGTCCTCTGAAGCTATAAAGACAGAGCTCGATCTTTTCACGGCCCCCTTAACCCAATTTTCAATAGATAGATCCTGTTATGTGGCGATAGCCCCACTCTCTGCCATTACAGACTATGGACCTATAGAGTTTTTCATCCCAGGCCATGGTGACAACTACCTGGACCWCAAAAACACCTTATTACATTTACGTCTCAAAGTGACCAAAAGAGATGAAACTAATATTAAAAATGATGCCAAAGTGAGTCTCATTAGTTACCCCTTGGCGACCATCTTCTCCCAAGTGGATGTGACTTTGGGTGAACGCCTTATCAGTCAAAGCAGTGCCACCTATCCTTATAGGGCTATCCTGGAATGTTTACTAAACTACTCCGAAGACACTCTGAAGACACAATTCAGCGCCGGGCTGTTTAGCAAGGACACTGCAGGAGCATCTATGGCAGACATAGACCCCACAACCGGTGCAAACAAAGGACTGGAGGCACGCGCTCGCTACTGTGCKGAATCTCGAGAGTTTCATCTGCTAGGGCCTATACACTCTGACATTTTCTTTCAAGAACGTTTACTCTTAAATTCGGTTGATTTAAGGCTAAAATTAACAAGGGCCAAGGATGAGTTTTGTCTGATGTCTGCCCAAGACGGTAACTTTAGTTTAAAAGGGTTGGGGGCTACGCTTTTTATTTAAAAAGTGTCTGTATCTCCAGCCGTTCGTCTGGGTCATTCACAGGCTTTGATGAAACGAAATGCCCATTACCCTCTCCAAGACAACCTGTTTCTAGGCCRGTTACCCCGCTACACCGTTATAGGCTTGGTTGATCACGCCTCTAATACAGGCAGCTTGCATAAAATCCCCTTGAATTTTCAGCATTTCAATGTAGAGTATGTAGCCCTCTGTCAGGACTGAGGTCAGGTCCCCGCTAAGGCTTTCCAACCACAATTTAATAACAACATATCTGTGCGAGAATTTTACAATATATTCCAGGCTACAGGGAGGCATCTAAAAGATCTCTCTTTACCTATTGACAGAAATMAATTTGCAGAGGGTTACACATTGTATGCTTTCAATTTATCACCGGATGATGACACCTCGGGAAATCATTTCCAACCTCAGGCTGGAAATGCGTTTCCATACACTTTAGCCTGTACAGTGTTAGTATATGTTATGCAAGCCCTGAGTTCAATCTGGGAAGGAAGCCCGACAACAAGTCTAGGGGGATTATTGATTAAATGATTAGGTATCGTGAGCAAAAAATCAGAACTCGGAAGCTAGAAGTGCTCAAACCACTGATGAAAAACAATTTTGTGGAGTAGGGCTGTGATGCATTACCTATGATGAAAATGGAAGGATCGACCGGCCATGTTTATGTCAATACAACTCACCTAATACCATGCCTGGTGAACATTAGCTAGCTTGACATTAGAAGTGATGGACGTAAGAAAAATCACAACTCGTTTTGATTCTACCGGCTGCCCCCCGGATTTTCACATTTCCCCCCATCGATAAACAGTTTGAACCGAAAATGGAGTAAAGGATCTAGCTACAGCATCAAAACAAGTACAAGATAAACCTTTCTACTACGTGTTCACACTGTGTATTCTACCTATGCCAAAGAGCCTCGTGGAGTTTATCTGAAGATGTATGTCTCTTTATAAATGATTTAACCCTCTGGTAGGGACGCTTGCGTCACCTGGCCAATAAGCCAGGGAAAATGTAGAAGCGCCAGACTTCAAAATAATATATAAACTCAAACTTCATAAATCACACATATAACGATACAATTAAAAGCTACACTCAGTTGTGAATGCCCGCCAACAGTCCAGTATTTCAAAAAAGGCTTTCGGAAAGAAATAAGGATGCTATTATCTGATAAGCACAATGCAACATAAGAGAGTGGCCTATTCAACCAGCCCGCGCACCTCCAAAACGCGTAATAAAATAAAAACATTGCATTACCTTGACGAGATTCTTTGTTGCACTCCAATATGTCCCATAAACATCACAAATGGTCCTTGTTCGATTTAATTCTGTCATATATATCCAAATTGTCCATTCATTGCGCCGTTGTACCAGAAAAAAAACCTTCCAATTTGCGCAAAGTCACGACAAAATACTAAAAAAATTACCCTCTAAACTTTGCCAAAACATTCAAAGTACTTTTGTAATACAACTTAAGGTATTGTAAACTTAATCATCGATCAAATTGAAGACGGGTCAATCTGTTTTCAATACAGGAGATAACAAACTAACGCTACTTTTCTAGTATTGCGGCAACTCTCAAACAGTACACAAGATGTTACTCTACTTCCTGTGGCCTCTTCTCATTCAACAGAAGAATAACCTCAACCTATTTCCCAAGACTGGTGACATCCAGTGGAAGCAGTAGGAACTGAGAATAGAGTGATTATAAATCTGGCCATAAAAACTCATTGAACAGACAGTGACTACATAAGTTCTGTTATACTTACAGATATGATTCAAACAGTTTTAGAAACTTCAGAGTGTTTTCTATCCAAATCTACTAATAATATGCATATCTTATATTCTGGGGATGAGTAGAACGAAGTTGAAATTGGGCACGCTATTTTTCCCTAAGTGAAAACTCTGCCCCCTATCCTAGAGAAGTTGAAGTACCGTAGATTGTTTTGTTAGAAAATATCAAAAGTGTTTAAGTATGTGTCCTTTAAGACCCTATAATCAAGGTGTATGCTCACATCAAATGTTTAAAGAATGTCACAAATGTTCAATTGTATCATTTTTTWAAATAAAATGTATTGAATTTAATCAAAAGTCATTCAAAAGTCATTCAAAAGTCTAACCACCCTGAGAGATCAGGATTAGGAAAAGGTCCAGAGGGTGAGGACTCATCCATAAATTAGTTATCATTAGCTCTTTCAAAGGGGGGAGGGGTTGTTAGAACATCTTTAGGGGTGCTGTAGCTCTTTGAAGGGTTTTGTTTTAAAGTTTGAATCTGTTGACGAAGCTTATAGTTTGGTACACCCGAGAGGGGAATGTTGAGGATTGCCAGGGCTTTAAGAAACTGACGCCACCCAGGAGGTCTTCTGTCATCAGCAACCTTGTGGGCTGCTGTGGTACTTTTTAAGTCCATCATATGAGAACCCCTGACAACATCCCCCTGAAAGATAAACTCTCCTTTGTCATTCCAAGTAGCGGCCCCCTTTGAGTCTTTTATCTTGTTCATAATGTATCTAACATTTTTCCTGTTACGTGCTGGAACATATGTCAACATGTCATGCATTACATTATCTTCAACATGCATTTGATCTTCAAATGCAGGATTTTAATCCATGACGGCGTAGTGTGTTACTAATGGTTTTCTTTGAGACTGTGGTCCCAGCTCTCTTCAGGTCATTGACCAGGTCCTGCCGTGTAGTTCTGGGCTGATCCCTCACCTTCCTCATGATCATTGATGCCCCACGAGGTGAGATCTTGCATGGAGCCCCAGACCGAGGGTCATTGACCTTCATCTTGAACTTCTTCCATTTTCTAATAATTGCGCCAACAGTTGTTGCCTTCTCACCAAGCTGCTTGCCTATTGTCCTGTAGCCCATCCCAGCCTTGTGCAGGTCTACAATTTTATCCTTGATGTCCGTACACAGCTCTCTCTTCTTAAAGAAAAACTAACAGGTCTGTGAGAGCCGGAATTCTTACTGGTTGGTAGGTGATCAAATACTTATGTCATGCAATAAAATGCTCGTAGTATTCACAGCTCTTCCTTATACTCCGTCTGACCTACCCCGGACATTACTGTTTCATATACAACCGCCAGGCCATAAGTTCACTACCACAGTGGCCATACTCTTTCAAATGTTCAAACCCATTCCACAGTTCAACAAGGTCACTACACATCAATCATCATGACAGCTTTAATGCAAACACATGCTTTACCCTAAACAGATGCATCAAATGTTCAAACACATTCTACAGTTCAACAAGGTCACTACACATCAATCACCTTGACAGCCTTTACGTAAACACAGGCTTTAACAGAAACAGATGCACTATCAGGTTACATAAACATTCACTCGATACCGTGAGAACTTCCAGACAGGATGTACATATATGGGCATAACCAGGTGACCCATAAAATACCTCATCAATCACTTCTTACCCCGGCCGAATACCGTATTCTCTCTGACATTATTAAAGTCAGTCCTGGAGGAATTATGGTTAAATGCCTTGCTCAAGGGCACGTAGACACATTTTTCACCTAGTCAGCTCAGGGAATCGAACCTTGTGGTTACTGGTCCAACGCTCTTAACTGCTAGACTACCTGCCGCCCCCTCATGACACCCCCACTTCCCTCACACTTCTCAGATCAAGAGTTAACACCTYGCATATAGCCTCTGTCTCGGTCTGCTCRACTGGCAGACCGGCAGCGCTACATTYYCWAAATCGAGCAGGGTAATTCATATACTATTTGTTATGTTTATGGAAAACAAAACTGTTGGGGGGGGGGCACACATTTTATCTGGGGGGTCCATGCCCGGCTTTGCCACCCTGTAGAGCCTGGCCCTACAGTGCACATGAGGCTCTGGGCCTACAGTCTACATGTGATGGCAGAGTTTGCAAAACAAATGCCCCCCACGATTGACACAAATCAGGGGTGGGCAACTTTGATTGGGCTGGAGCCAAAAAATAACGGAAATCATCATGAGGGACTGCAGTGGCTCTTGGGTCTGTGTACCCACATCCATACCACTAGACTAATTTACCAATCTACAAAAGGGGGAGGCCTGCGGGCCACCAGTTGCCCATCCCTGATACAAATCATCATGATATCATTCTGCCAGGTAGGCCTAATTTGCAGTCAACATTTAACTGGGAAGGATTTTGGGGGATTTTCAGTGCATTATAAATGAATTGCGCATCGCAAGATTCAAACAAGACTTCGGACCAAACGTGTTCAATACCTGGTTTGCATACCCATTGTTGCCTTAATAAACATTTATTGGTCGATATCATAGATTGAAACTTCTTTACTACACTACCGGTATAGCGGTTTGGACAGAGGTATGTATAATGGAGGTTGCCTTCATAGGATGGGTTGGAAACATTGACATAAGCAAATGAAATGAGTAGGCCTAGTCTACCACTTAGATCATTGAAAACAAATCTGTAATACTAGTTATCCCACTGGGCAAAATCTTTCAAGGTCATTTCATTTTTTTTTTAAAGATGACGTTGAATCAACGTTGAATCAACGTGGAAAACTGATTTGATTTGCAAAGTCATCAAAGTAAGGGTAGGCCTACAAGGTATACACACTTTTTTTTCAGTGGGCATTGRGTAGCCTATTCTCACTTCTTATCCCACTGATGCCTAGAAAAGTAGTGTTGTGGAGTTATCAATTATGTAGTATAATATAGAAATCATGAACAAAGTAGCCTTCCTACACAATTGCAAAGCACGTGAAATATGCCAGCCTAGTTTGAATGGAATATTGCAGCAAGCGCAAGCAGCTCTAAACTGTCACATGGATCAGCTCACAGAATGTCAACATCGGTAACCGGTAAAGCCATGTGGATTGGCAACGCAAACCCCTTTTAATCCTAGAGCTCCTGATCGCCGCCAGTAGACGAGAAGGGGACCACTAACCGCTCTATGCGTTGGGAACATATCACTGAATAATAACGGACTCGCCGCTTCCAGCCCTCCACTTGCAGCAAAACGACGTTTTAGTAGCATAAGGGAGTGAACGTTTCGACGTTAACGGCTCGGTCTTGTAAAATAGCCTACTGTATTTGATTTATAACAGGATGGTTTCCCTTAGCAGCTCCCTGCTTGGATAACGTTAACGCTGTGCTGTTCTGATTCTCTGGAAAATGGGTCTCCCATTCCTAACAGAGCTTTCTTGTATTTGAAAGTAAGTATCCACCCACTGAAGCGTTTTGCATGATCAAATATGCATTTTTTGTTGTTATTTTATTTTAACTAATTAGTCACATTATCCGTACAAATAATGTATGTTTTTATATATAACTTAGGCTACTCAATGTACATTAAGGGTAGAGGGCAACTCTCCCATTCATTGTAAGATATTTACAACCAATGTGTTAACTTCAATTTTGAAACTTTTTTTAACATCTGATAGAATAGGTCTATTGAAAAAAACGATCAAATACTGTCACCTTATAAACTGTACCCAGGTTAGATATAGCCTAACCATACAGCCATAAATTGAAGAGTACTGATTAGGTGAAAATGTTGCAACAATGTATTGATTTCCTAAACACAATGTAGTCTATATGTGAGGAGTATAACTATCTAGTTAGTGGTATCAGCAGTGCAAAATGTATGAACCTTTCTACTGCCTCATTGCTATCTAAGAACCTTGTGTTCTTTGGCTATAGGCAAAACATGTAAATAGAAATACAAATTAGAATAATACAAAAATGTTTTTCAGACATAAATATTTACTAGTATAAAGGTCAGCTGTAACGCTGGATGGCTTAATATCTCTGTAAAATCTCTGACAATAAGATCCCCATTAACTCTTAACTGCTCAATGGCACAGAAATTATAGTAAGCACAGACCAACATCTGTTGACTGTATTATCTCTAATGTAGCAGGTTATAATGCTGTTCTCTCTGCATGCTGTTCACACAATAGTACATTATGTGGACATCCAAAATGGCACACTATACCATATATATATTTAAAGGTTTTTATTTATTTTTACTTATAATAGTACAGACATCAAAACGATGAAATAACACATATGGAATCAAAGAAGTGTTAAACAAATCAAAATATGTTATATTTGAGATTCTTCAAAGTAGCCACCTTTTGCCTTGATGACAGCTTTGCACACCCTTGGCATTCTCTCAACCAGCTAGACACCTGGAATGCATTTCAATTAACATTTGTGTCTTGTTAAAAGTTCATTTGTGGAATTCCTTTCCTTCTTAATGCGTTTGAGCCAATCAGTTGTGTTGTGACAAGGGAGGGGTGGTATACAGAAGATAGCCCTATTTGGTAAAATACCAAGTCCATAATATGACAAGAACAGCTCAAATAAGCAAAGAGAAACGACAGTCCATCATTACTTTAAGACGTGAAGGTCAGTCAATGTGTTCAAAGTAGCCAACCTTTACCTTGATTACAGCTTTGCACACTCTTGAAATTCTCTTAACCAGCTTCACCTGGAATGCTTTTCCAACAGTCTTGAAGGAGTTCCCACATATGCTGAGCACTTGTTGGCTGCTTTTCCTTCACTCTGCGGTCCAACTCATCCCAAACCATCTCAATTGGGTTGAAGTCAGTTGATTGTGGAGGCCAGGTCATCTGATGCAGCACTCCATCACTCTCCTTCTTCGTCAAATAGCCCTTACACAGCCTGGAGGTGAGTTTTGGGACATTGTCCTGTTGAAAAACAAATGATAGTCCCACTAAGCGCAAATCAGATGGGATGGCATATCGATGCAGAATGCTGTGATAGCCATGCTGGTTAAGTGTGCCTTTAATTCTAAATAAATCACTGACAGTGTCACCAGAAAAGCACCCCCACACCATCACACCTCCTCCTCCATGCTTCACGGTGGGAACCACACATGCGGAGATCATCCATTCACCTACTCTGCGTCTCACAAACACACAGCTGTTGGAACCAAAAATCTCAAATTTGGACTCATCAGACCAAAGGTCAGATTTCCACCTGTCTATTGGCCCAAGCAAGTGTCTTCTTATTATTGGTGTCCTTTAGTAGGGGTTTCTTTGCAGCAATTCGACCATGGAGGTCTGATTTACACAGTCTCCTCTGAACAGTTGATGTTGAGACGTGTCTGTTGAACTCTGCGAAGCATTTATTTAGGTGCAGTTATTTGCCCATTTCTGAGGCTGGTAACTCTAATGAACTTATCCTCTGCAGAAGAGTTAACTCTGGGTCTTCCTTTCCTGTGGCGGTCCTCGTGATAGCCAGTTTCATCATAGCGCTTGAGGGTTTTTGCGACTACACTTGAATAAACTTTAAAAGTTCTTGAAATTTTACACATTGACTGACCTTCATGTCTTAAAGTAATGATGGACTGTCGTTTCTCTTTGCTTATTTGAGCTGTTCTTGCCATAATATGGAKTTGGTCTTTTACCGAATAGGACTATCTTCTGTATTCCCCCCTACCTTGTCACAACACAACTGATTGGCATTAAGAACAAAATAAATTCCACAAATGTACTTTTAACAAGGCACACTTGTTAATTTAAATGAATTCCAGGTGACTACCTCAGGATGAAACCCCCCTCTCGTTGGCTGGCCCTCGCTTCATACTCATCGCCAAACCCACTGGCTCCAGGTCATCTACAAGTCTCTAGGTAAAGCCCCGCCTTATCTCAGCTCACTGGTCACCATAGCAGCACACACCCGAGCACGCGCTCCAGCAGTATATCTCACTGGTCACCCCCAAAGCCAATCTTCCTTTGCCGCCTCTCCTTCCAGTTCTCTGTTGCCAATGACTGGAACGAACTGCAAAATCACTAAAGCTGGAGACTCTTATCTCCCTCACTAGCTTTAAGCATTAGCTGTCAGAGCAGCTCACAGATCACTGCACCTGCACATAGCCCATCTGTAAATAGCCCATCCAACTACCTGATCCCCATACTGTATTTATTTATTTATCTTGCTCCTTTGCACCCCAGTATCTCTACTTGCACATTCATCTTCTGCACATTCTACCATTCCAGTGTTTAATTGCTATATTGTAATTACTTCACCACCATGGCCTATTTATTGCCTTACCTCCCTTATCCCACCTCATTTGCACATGCTGTATATAGACTTTTTCTACTGTATTATTGATTGTATGTTTGTTTATTCCATGTGTAACTATGTGTTGTTGTATGTGTCGAACTGCTTTGTTTATCTTGGTCAGGTCGCAGTTGCAAATGAGAACTTGTTCTCAACTAGCCTACCTGGTTAAATAAAGGTTAAATAAAATTTAAAAAATAAATGAAGCTGGCTGAGAGAATGCCAAGAGTGTGCAAAGCTGTCATCAAGGCAAAGGGTGGCTACTTTGAAAAATCTCAAATATAAAATATGTTTGGATTTGTTTAGCCCTTTTTTGGTTACTAGATGATGGATGTGTTATTTCATAGTTTTGATGTCTTCACTATTATTCTACAATGTAGAAAATAGTACAAATAAAGAAAACCTTTGAATGAGTAGGTGTGTCCAAACAATTGACTGGTTCTGTATATATGTATATAAGGAATGTATATATGGTGCCATTTCGGATTCACCCTATATGCTGCCATTATAAACCTCTATGTCTTACTGTAATTAAAACCCAGGGTGGTTATTATATGTTCTATAAATTAGCTTTAAATTGCATGTGAGTTATTGTGTTTCCCTTTCCCTACGGAGTAATAACTGAGGTCCTTTATGTACACTAATGATAGTGTTTCAGTTAGAAGGGTTATCTTTTAATTCAATCCCCTCAACCAGCATTAGAATTAATAAGCAAGTAGAACGTCGTTGCCAGCTCACCATATACTGTATATTGCTCTCCGTCTGTGATGATTGGCTGCGGCGTGACCTTGGGGGATCAGTGTGTGCTCACAGATGGAAGTGTGCCACGTGTCATTTCATGTTGAGGAATAGTACAGCTAGGCTGTACACTAATTACAGTAGGCCCTATATAACTGGTGGTAAAAATAATTTCGAATTTTGCTGATGTTGGAGAAACTTAGTACAATACAATAACCCTCAGTAACTGTCAACCACTCATGTGGCTCAGGTGGTAGAGCTTGGTGCTTGCAACACCAGGGTTGTGGGTTTGTTTCCCATTGCAGACGAGTATGAAACATTTATGCACTGGATAAGAGTGTCTGCTAAATGACTTAAATGTAAAATGTAACCAGAGAAAAACAGGCCATCTCAGTAGAGCCAATTGTCTGATGATAGATCYGTGGTTCTTAACCTGGGTTCGATCGAACCCCAGGGGTTCGGTGAGTCAGTCTCAGGGGTTCGGCGGAGGTCAAGACACACATCCGACTCATATGATTCGTGATGACACGCCCCGCTTGGCCATCATTGGCTGCAGGTGATCACGCTACATCGCTTGGCCTATCTGTGCTGCAGGGAATTTGGTGCGCTCAGTAGTCGACTTGTGACTGTCGTGATGGTACGTTTTGTGATTTCTTTCTTAATATTTTAATCCCTTCATACTTACGTATATGTACAATATGGATTCACATGTATAACGGAACGTGATGGGAGTCAGCGTCCTAACTGCATGATTTGCAATGCCAAGTTGAGCAATTCTAGTCTAGCACCGGCAAAACTAAGAGAACACTTCCTTAAGCTGCATGGAGATGGAAAATACAAGAACACAACGCTCGCTGAATTCAAGGTGAAGAGAGCCAGATTCGATGAAAAGGCTACTCTGCCTGTTCTCGGCTTTGTACCCATCAACAAACCGATCCTCACAGCATCGTACGAAGTTGCTTACCTGATCGCAAAGCAGGGCAAACCACACACCATTGGTGAAACACTCACTAAAAGCCAGCGTGTTGAAGATGGCGAATATCATGCTGGGAAAAGAGGCTGAAGTTAAGTTAACCCAAAATCCTCTTTCAAATGACACCATCAGCGACAGAATAAGAGGACATGAGCAAAGACATCTTGGCTCAAGTAGTTGCAGATCTGATTTCAAGCCCGGCCAAAATTCAGCCTTCAACTCGACGAGACACAGACGTTTCCAATCTAAGCCAGCTTGCTGTATTCGTGCGCTATGTGAAAGACGACGTGATAAAGGAAGATTTTTTATTTTGTAACTCTTACAACAACAACTAAGGCAGCCGATGTGAAGAAACTTGTGGATGACTTCTTCAAGACAACAATCTTTCGTGGGATATGGTTTCTGCAGTTTGTTCAGACGGCGCTCCAGTCATGCTGGAAGAAAAGTCTGGTGTTGTTGCTGCTGCTAGTGAAAGCCGATGCACCACACATCATTGTTACGCATTGTATTCTGCACAGGCATGCGTTGGCAACATAAACCTTGCCTCCAAAAACTGGCAGAAGAATTAAAAATTGTAGTGGAATGCGTGAACTAGTGCGAAACTAGTGCTCTGAGGCACCGCATCTTCAGTGAGCTGTGTAAAGAAATGGGCTCTGAATTCGAGTACTTCTGTACCATTCTAACGTTCGGTGGTTATCCCGGGGACAGGTGCTGAATCGTGTTTTTGCCGTGCGGTGGGAATTAGCCCTGTTTTTGCAAGAGCACCAACATTGTCATGCAGATTGCTTAAAAAATTCTGAGTTCATTCTCATTTTAGCGTACATGGCTGATATCTTTGCAGCTCTCAATTCATCTCAATCAAAAGATGCAGGCGGTGGAGTCAACATCATCGAAGCGGAGGAAAACCTGAAGGCTTTTAAAAAAAAGCTACCGTTATGGAAACGACGAACAGAGAACGATAACTGCGAAACTTTCCCCTGTGCGGACGACTGTGTAATAAGTAAGATCGAAGATGTATCTGGAAGTCGGAGACATTTCTGTACCCGCGGAACTGAAGCAAGCAATTGCCACCACTTAGATGAGCTTGCAAAGTCTCTCGACGCGATACTTCCCGAAGAGAGTCATATCCAGCATGGGTGAGACGCCGGTCACGTTTAGTGTTGAGACAACAGATGTCAATGATGAATACCTTGATAAACATTGAAATTCAGCAGAGCCAGGTTCAACAGCAACTCCTCAGAACAACAACGCTTTCAACGTTTGGTGTCAACAAATGGTAACGTACCCTGTTATTGCTAAGAAAGCTCTGGAGATTTCATACCGTTTGTTACAACATATCTTTGGCGAGCAATCCTTTTC